>NC_141878.1:19102954-19405984 GCF_056163025.1 Triticum urartu | reverse complement strand
TTCTTACACGAACCGAGGCAGATGGGCCTCCACGTGGTCGCTGCGGTGAGCCCAGGCAGGAGGGCCTTTGGTCCCGGTTGGTGACACCAACCGGGACCAAAAGGCATCCACGCGTCAACAACTGGCAGGAGCTGAGGTTTGTTTTTTGAAAGGGGGTGGTTTAAGGGTTTTGGGGGTTAATTTAGGTTGTTAGCTAGCCAATAGAGAGAAGTGTCCACTCTTATCTCCGTGCAACCAAAATGGGTGACGCTCTCAGAATTGTACAGTTTTACTTCGAAATCCATACCATGATGGGTCCTTAGGTGAATTTTCTTTGTTTTCATCCTTTCATGGTCTTCAAAACCCATCCTCTCCAAGACATAGCGTCTTGCATGACATGAGATAAGCTAGTCGAATTGTAAAAGATGAAAATTACACGTCGAAATAGTTGAAGTCGTGCTTAATTACGAAAAAACACTTGTCATCATTGCGTACCGTTTCAACATCGAAGGTCTCCTTGAGCTTAATGCCGAAGCGCCGATCTTCGTCTAGGTGAGGCCTGTCGCACATACCTCGGTCGTCGTGGCACCAGTCGCACTCCCCGGGAGACTTTCGTCATCCGAGTACGACATTTCCTACATCATATGAGCATTCAAACTTGATGGCCATTACATTTCAATGGTCGTTCGAGTAATGTAATTGATGAGTTATGCATGCGTGCACAACTTTCACTTTATTCTCCTAGAGATTAAGCTTGAGAAGGGACTAATAACCGTCTTAGACTCGAGACGAAAAAATCCCGAGGACTATGCGGACATGACTAAAATGCTCGAGAAGTAAGTTCAATCTATCATTATCGCACCATATCCGCAACTTTGTTCATTTTCTGATATCAAGTAATTGTTTTCTTTGTCCCGCAGGGCTTGGAAAGTATTCACCGCACAAGCTCCGGGACTGCCACATGCCCGAAAGTAAGTACTACTAGCTAGCTAGTTCCGCGCATCTCCCGTTGATTCTAACTACTTTTATCAATACCATTTATAATGCTTCATTATCAGTTTGATTGACCTCTATTTCTCGTAAAGTGCTTGTGGCAGGAACCTGGGAATAATTACTGTGGGTACTATGTTTGCGAGTTCATTCACAACACGACTTGTAAAAATAAACGGGGCTACTCTAAAAGACAATTTGAAGTGCGTAAGCAATAATATTCACAATTTCATTTTATTATACCATCATTTGTGTTGAGTTTCATTTATATATATGTATTGACCCCCTTCTTCAAATTAGACGTGGCAGATGAGGAATGAACTCCTACCACAAGATCGCATACGAGCAATTCAAGAGGAATTGGCGGAATTCTTTCTTGACCACGTCATCAGTAAAGCCGAAGAATACCATGTGGAACTTGAGTTCAGAAGTTAGGGAATTATAAGAGATCTTAATATTGTATATATGTAGCCAGTAGCGTCGGATAGATATACGAAAACTTGTTTTTCGACCAATCTCGAAGAAGGAGAGGTCGATCACTTCTCTCTGTATATGTTCATGACGATCTTCTGTACTTAATAGTTTCCTTCATTTGCTTACCAGCTAGCGTGTCGAGTCCTCTCTATACGTATAGTACGTAGCGTCGACCAAGCACGGAGATAAGAGAGGACACTTCTCTCTATTAGCTAGCTAACACAATATATGAAACCCCTATATTAACACTACAAAACCCCAAAAACCCCAACCCCCCCTTCAAAAACAAAAACAAAAACCCCAACCCCTGAATTGCTGATGCGTGGATGTCTTTTGGTTCCGGTTGATGCTACCAACTGGGACAAAAGGCCCCACGTGGAGTCCCATCTGTCCCGATTCGTATAAGAACCGGGACTAAAGGTATTGGGCTTTTGTACCGACCCTTTAATCCCGGTTCCCGAACCGAGAGAAATAGGCCTTATGAACCGGGACAAATGGGCATTTTTCTACTAGTGCATTATCATACTCCATAAATTCAGTCCGTATCTTCTTTCATAATGGTTTTCATGCAGATAGAGCCGCATGTCGATAGAATATCAGAATTGTAGCATGCATGTAAAAGTTAAATGTTTACAGTATTATACTCCATAAATTTGGTGGTCGTATCTTCTTTCATAATGGCTTCCATGCAGATATAGCCAAATCTTTTAGAATATCAGAATTGCAATATGCATATCTTCTAGATAGGATCACATAATCATTTCTTTGACTTTTTTAGGACTCATCTTTCGAGGCTATAAGATAGGGTGTGGCCTCTTCTGATGCGTCAATTTCATGCTTGCTTACTTGCTTTTGGGACTATTTATTCTTGGAGTCATGGGAGTGGTCAAGATGACAGGACTGTTATGCCTGTTCTTGCTCATGCCACTTTTAGTTCCTGGTAAGCGTTGTCTGAAAATTTCACATGAAGAACAAGGAACTTCATCAATGCATGTTTTATACTTTGTTTCCTCCTCTGTGAATTTTGTACTCCATGCCACAACTTTTTATCCTGTTCCTTTGTGGAACATCATAAGATCTGAATTTCTTTTTGTACAAAAAATTATGTGGTTATTTTGTAGGTTCGGAAGCAAAGATGTGCACTCGAGATAGCCGGACCTATACGTCTGTACCATGCAAGCATGATCCTTGTGTTGATGCATGCCACAAGGAGGGCTCTATCGAAGGGTTTTGTTACCTATTCTTCGGAGCTTGTACATGCCAATGGGAGTGTTGAATAAGAAACATGTTGCAACTATCATAGGGTGTGTGTAACAAATAATAATGTTGAGTAGTATGATGACTTGACAATGGGCAATGCAAGAGGTTGAGAATCTACCAAATATTCCTTAATTCTATATCTACTAAAGGAGGGTGCGTTTCTCCAAATGTTTGGATTGTCCCTACGTCACATGTGCCAGAATTATTGATGTGGGTCGAGCCATGTAAGTGGGCTTCCTATTTTAATGGGAAATAGAAAAATGGTGAGTCAATTACACTGATGGTGTTAGAATTTGACGCAAACAGTCATTTTGGTGCCAGATGTTGTGGCATACATCGAAGTGGTGCAAAAACTTGGCTTTGGCGTGCAAATACAATGCTTATTCCATTTCCATATGTAATTTAGGTTGACTAGGCACATGGGGCCCGTTGTCAGCGTCTGGAACAGGTAGAAGGCGCGTGTGGCCTGGTTTTTGTGAAAACACCCTTGAAATATAATTTTTTTCACAAAAAAATTTGCTGACCAGGAAGAGGTATTTTTTCACCTCTATGGCCAGTGGATCCCGAAAGTGAAAATTGAACGAAAACAGTGCACGTCAGGTAACGAACACACGACCTGCACCCAAAATGCAAGATAACTAACCACTGCACCGCTAACATTCACATGACCGAATGGATGACAATCCTATTTGTATTGGACCTGTAAGCATGTGGACCAGACCGCAGATAGTGCGACCCATTTTACACGAGCTATTTTCTACTTTATTGATAAAATGTAAGTAATAAAAATTAAATATGAATATTGGTGTATTATATTATACATACACATGATGAATAGTAAATAAACACATTTAAATATACAACTGTGTATTATAGAAAAAATATTTAGTTAATATGTACATTTAATTTTTTTATTAAATATGAATGTTTAGTGAATACAAAAATATTATACACTCAAGGATTATATTTAAATTATATACAAAATATCCTTATATAAATAGTTCAAATTTTAAATTATGACTATTTTAAAATTTAATGTCTGTATAATTAAAGTATTTTTTGAATTGTAATCTTATAAATATTTTTATTATTCTAAATTATATGACCATTGTTTATACTTCATAAATACTATTTTAGATATATGAATATTTTAAATAATATGTGAACAATTTTTTAAAATAAATTATTTTCTTTGTATGTAAAATTTTTATACACATGAATATTCAAACATTATTTTTATTTGTGAGATTATAATTTACATACTTTCTACAAATTTAAAATGGGATGCACTATCTGTACTTCATTTAAGCTCCACATGCGGCCGGCTCGAATACATAGTTTTGTTATCTACCCCTCCGTTCCCAAATATAAGTCTTTTTAGAGATTCCAACAAATGACTATATACGAAGCAAAATAAGTGAATCTACATTCTAAAATATATCTACATACATCCGTATGTTATAATTCATTTGAAATGTCTAAAAAGACTTACGTTTAGGAACGGAGGGAGTATAATGGATATGCTAATCGGGTAGGTAGAGTGGTTAGCATGATTCTTCTGCTGGTGGTAGATCGTGCGCTCGATACAACGTGGTCACATTTTTGGTTAATTTTCATTCACTTTTGCGTGACCCACTGGTCATATAGAGATGAAAAAAAATAAATACCTCCCGCTTCAACAGTTTTTTTTCAAGGGTGTTTTCACAAAAACCAGACCACACGCCCCTTCTACCCGTTCCAGAGGCTGATAGCAGGCCCCATGTGCCTAGTTAATGTAATTTTTCATATACAAACGAGATAAGCACTGTATTTGCATGTCAAAGCCAAGTTTTGGCATCACTTCGATGTATGTCACAATTTCTAGTACCAAAGTAACCGTTTACGTCAAGTTCTAACACCATCAATGTAAATCACTCAAAAATAGTCTGCAACTCAACTTTGTACGCGCCTGGGCTAGAATTATCAATGTCGATGGCGAGCGATGTGAGTGGGCTTCCTAGCAGGGTGGATAAAAAAAATTGCTTGTGTGGGGGATGGAGCCCATGACCTCCACTCCCGACCTAAAGGTTGTTTACTAATTTATAGTCCCACATCACTCCCTAGCGCCGCCAGTCGACCTACCAACTCCTCCCGCCGCGCCGCCATCGGAGGACGTCGCCGAGCAAAGCCCGCGTGGCCGACGGCGCCAGCGGGGTGTCTCCTCGCGGCGGCTGCCGTGCTGCAGGGCAGCAGTTCGTGGCGGCGCGTCGACGCGACCCGTCGGTTGGCAGCGGGGCTTGGCGTCCGGTGGCGTGGTGGCTCCGAATGGAAGGGTGGCACGCTCTGTGCCAGTGGCGCGGGGCTAGCTTGCTTCCTTGCTGGCTGAGTCCTGGAAGCAAATTCACGATCCTCCGTCTTCGTCAAAGCTGGTAGTGCCTAACTGAGATGCCATCGATTGGTCTTAGATCTTTGGCTGTTGCATGTCCGACGCCTATTGCAGTAAGTCACCGGTGTGGTCCGACTTGCATCTGGCCAGGGAGGGTGATGGCGTGAGGCCCTGACGTCCTCAGCTGGATGAAGATTCTCCACCTCTATCACGCAAGGATTCGCCGCACGGATCGCGACAAGACCGGTACCTGTGAGGGTCCGACCGGCAGTTGCGGGCTTGGCCGGATATACACGGTGGTGTTCAAGGCCGGCGAGGCGACAATCGGCGGTGAAGTGCTCTGTCATCGGTGTTGGTCGAGGATTAACACTTCGACGTGGGAGCGACCTCACGGCGGACTGCGATAGCGAATGAAAGGTCTTTGCAAGTGATACTCTCCAAGATCTCGTGGTTGCTTCGGTGGTGTTATGCAATCTATGGATGATGTCTTGACGCAGAGGGTATGGTTGCGCAGTGGAGGCTGTCGGTTTTCTAACCCAGCACATGTAGCTGCTAGGATTGTGAAAAAGAGGTGGCGACAACACATGCTTGACTTCGATGGTGGTGCTTTTTGAGTACCCGCTCTCGAGCTCCGGGGTGAAAACCTAGGTCAGAACCATGTCGGTTATACCTGGCAATGACGATGTTTCGCCGTCGTTACCTTGTTGAAGGCATTGCTCGGAGATGCTCAGACAGTTTCTTCAAGGTGAAAACCTAGAATTTGCCCTTTGGTGGTTGGTTCCGGTGACAGCGGTGCTCGAGCGTCGCTCCCTTTTTGAAAGCGTTGCTGTTGAAGAATGTCGATGTCCTTGTGGTGTCATGAGATGATTGGTGCGGATATGGTCATTGTAGTAGGTTGTCGATCGCGATTTAGAATGCTTCAGGGCGGTTTTTTTCTCTCTCTCGCTTAGGCGTAGCTTTGGTCTTATATGACTTTGCTATTTGCCGGCGATTTTTTGTGTGTATGCGTTAGTGTTGGCTGTGTGCATCCTACCTATGCAGAGGCTGGGTGTGTCCTCACTATCTCGATGCTTCATTTTGAGTAATAAAATCCACCCTGTGTCGAAAAATCACTCTTTTGCTTTAAATCTTTCCTAATAATAATAATAATAATAATAATAATAATAATAATAATATTTACCTAATAATAAAAGCAAATTGGGTTTCTTTCGTCCATCATGCATTTTTCAGAAAAGTCCCTCTATTTCAGAGAATTCAACCCGCGATCCTGTTTTAAATTAAAACGAGTCGTTATTTTCGTATTTTACACAAAAGTTCCTGTCTTTTCTTGAAATCAACCCGTCATCCGGATTTAAGTCACACCAAAACCGTTATTTTATATTTTTCGAAACCCCCCCTGATGTTTTAGGTAATTCATCCGCGGATCATATTTAAGTCAAACAAATGCTTTTTAAAATCATCCATATCTTTTAAACCATAACTCCGATTTGAACATGTTATATATGAAATTTGATTAGAAAAATATGTAGAATATGAATATGATATTATTTTTAGCTGTTAAGTATTTTTAAATATTATTTTGGAATATATTTGAGTCAAACCAAATGATTTTCTAAATTATCTGTATCTTTTAAACCGTAACTTTAATTTTAACATATTATATATAAAATTTTATTAGAAAAATGTGTGGAATCTAAATATGATGTTAATTCTACCTGTTAAATATTTTAAAAATATTGTTATGGAAGCAAACTTATAATTTATAGAGCAAGATTCATTTTTTTCATACCAGCGGCGATCCAGATTGCAAAGAAACACCCCACCATAACCATATAGGGAAAAGAAAATATCGATAACTACACATGCATACCTCTGAAAAATGCCGTAGGGGAAAACAACAGATTTCTCATCGCGAGAGTGAGAGAAAGAGAGAGAGAGAGAGAGAGAGAGAGAGAGAGAGAGAGGGAGGAGAGGGAGAGAGAGACGTCTTAGGATTAACCATATTCAACACACATTTTTTGTTGTTTTGTGTGAACACCGAGGCCATCGTTGGCGAGGATGAGAAGGAGGATAATCGGCAACACAAATATGACGCCTCGCAAAAATAAAGGAGATGGACCTATTGTGGTCTTGAGTGATTGTTGTTGAGTTAAGAGCATGTGTTATGTTTTCTCTCCCGTTGCAACGCACGGGCGCTTTTGCTAGTAATAATAATAAAGTGATTATCGCTTCTGCCCGCCCGCTCATCGTCGTGATTTTTTTTACATCCGTAGTACTCCCTCCATTTTTATATATAAGGCCACTATGAAATATACATTTTGCATCTATACAAGGCCACCAATAGTAATCAAGGTAAAATTAATGATATTTTCTTGTACTAAGAACATATTTAATACTTGCATGCATGCAGTCATAATGACAGTCAGCTATTTCTTCCACTCAGTTTCTTTGCATGCATGCGAAGTATTAATGATCCCAGTAAACAAGAAAAAAAGTTGACTTGTAAAACATGCATTAAATTTTACATTAGTATCTGTAATCCAAGTTTGCGGCTTTGTATATAAAAATAGAGGGATTAATGTTTTTCGGTCATAAGTTCTAAAGTCCGTTTCGTTTATTCTCTGGACTCTAAAAAAGAACGACTGCAATGACCGTATTGGGCCTGGGTTGCATAATGCTATTATTGGGCCGCATACTCTCCCGTGACCGCATCCACCTGCTCTATATCTCTATCTCTACCTACTAATAAAGCAACGTTAAGATCACCAGTCGTCGGCACTTTTACAAAAAAGTCCCTCAGTTTATGAGAATTTAAGGTGCAGTCCTATGTTAAGTGTTTTCTGAAGATAACGTTTCATTTTTGCAAACAAGACCCTGCATTAGTTACAATTCCATCAGTGCTCCTTAATCCTTATCCATTGCCATCCTCCACCTCCCGGCACGCGCTGCCGCTTGCCGCCGGCGTCCACGCTGCAGAACCCAAGAAAGTGTGATGCGTCGCAGCGGGCGTCCGCACCGCCCGAGCCCAAGAACGGGGTGAGGCGTCGCGGCGGGCGTTGGAGACCACCGAGGACATGAAGTCGCTGAACGTGGCCTTAGCCGGCACAGGGACGAGCTCGCGGGCGCGCTTGAGGCAGGCGAGCCTAGCCCACAAGTCCTCCTGCTGCTTGGCGATGCCCTTGGCCTTCCCGCGGGCCTTGTCGGCCTCGGCACTGGCCTTGGCGGGCCGAGGCGTCGCGGTGCAGGCGGCCTCCGTGCTCTCTTGGGGCAAGGCGCGCGCCACGCGAGGGCGGTGCGACGAAGGAAACAAAAAGAGAGACAATAGAAACCAGGGATCTTGAAACCTCGCCGGCCCACGCTCACCAAAGACCTGCAGAACCTTCACTCGAGCAGGGCAGAGAGATGGCGGACGACGGCTTCGCAGCTGAGCTGGGCTGAGGCAGCTGCGTGGCCCACGCGGCGGACGAACGGGCGCTCCTCTCCGTCGTCCTCCTCCCGATGGCAGGCGAGGCAGGAAGGCGGCAGATTCGGATATCACGGCGCAACCTCCCTACTACTCCAGCTCGCGCGTGGCGGTGTGCATCGCGGCCTGAGATGGAGACCCGGATGCTGGCCGGGAGGGAAGGCGCAACAGTCGGAGAGCGTGGCCGACGAGCTGCAGCTGGAGGCGCTCGGCTTGGAGGCACGGTCGAGCTGGGGAGGGGAGAGAGCCCAGCGAGCGGGGAGGCGGAGCACGCTTGCGGGTGTAGAGTCTAGAGAGAGGGAGCGCCGGGGAAGGGAGAGCTGGCCGACGGCGACGGGGGTCTTGCAAGCGAGAGGAGAGAGGGGAAGGGAATCGATGGAGGCAAACGGGGCCTCGGCCACAGGTTGGAGAGGAGCGGCGCGGGGCTTATCCCCTCGCATGCGTGTGGGCCTGGCGCTTATCCCCTCGCGTGCGTGTGTGTGGCTGTGGTTGGCGTCAGGATGCCTGGCAGCCAGGTTGGGTTTTGGCTGGGCTGGGGTTTTATTTTATTTTGATCTGGATGCAGCTGAGACCAGCGGTGGGCAAAGCCAGGTGTCGATCAGTCAACAAAAATTCTGACTGATCAGCCACCAGCACTACTCTATGTCTCCGCCTCACATTTTTTCATTGCACCACCATGTGAGATCTCTCTGAATCTTGTCATTCTGTGTATGTGTGTGGATTTTTTTTGGGTGAACTAACCAGCTAACCACACTGCTTGGTAATATAAAAGAAAAAAAAGGTTGAGCTAGCACATGCATTCACATCATCATTGCTCAATCCATGCAAACTTCTTTATCTTAATCCATACAAACTTAATCTGCTATCGGGCAATAAAATTAAAAACAAACTCTAAAACAGTAGATTAAATAAAAACAAAATTGTAATGAAGTCTAAAAAGGCCCAATCCCCTTCTGCAGCCTATTATAACATGACGCCAACCAAACCCACGACCGCAATGGCAATCACAAGGCGACATAAGTTGTCGTTCACGTCATTCAAGCGACACACCAAAGAGCGCAATGCCGCCTTCCACATGCCATTGCACCTATTGTAATTGGATGATGCGCCAGTCGTCATACAAGCTCTCAAGCCCGCCGACGGATGCTCCTCCTGTGGCGACTGGTCACGATAGATCGGGTAAGTTCAAGGGAGACGCGGTTGCTCGACGGGACGTAGACGCCGACCGAGGAAATGCCTTCGATGGATGAGATGTTTGAGGCCATTTGATCCGGGACGTCAACATCCATGTGGTCCCTACCTTTGATGGTGAGCCATCTAGCTTGATTCACATAAATTTATCACATGCACCATCAGCTTAGGTGGGAACAAGGGCAAGCAACAAGGACAGTCTTGAGCAATGCTTATTGGGGCGGCACGGGCATGTTTGCTAGTACTCCCTCCGTAAAGAAATATAAGAGTGTTTATATCACTAAAATAGTGATCTAAACGCTCTTATATTCGTTTACAGAGGGAGTATTATCTAAAAAAGCAGCCTCCTCCGTCCTTCTCGCACTTCTCGCGTCCTTGCCGCCGCCGCCCGCCGACGCTGGCCGCAGTCACCTCCGACGTCCGATGTAGACTAATCTCGCCGCGGATCAAAATATTCTCTTCCTTTTTCTTGTTGTTCTAGTGCGTGGGTATAGTGTCTGAGCTAGGCTCTATTGGTTTTGTAATGACTTCTCTTTCTTCTATAATGCAAAGGCAGAGCTTCTGCTGTTCGCGTCAAAATCTCCTCTTCCGTCCGCGCAGTGCCCGCCACACATCAATCAAGAACTCTAACTCAAGATCACGAACTCTGACTCGGAAAAGAGTCCCTGAGAGGTTCGTTCCTCCCTCAATTATTTTTCATATCCGAGCAGATAGAGATTCTAGAGAAGGGAGATATGGCGCCGGCGGAGAGTGGATAGGGGTGTCGCTACAACCGTGGCCGAAGACTATTTGTGACGAGTTCCTGCTCTAGCGAAGATGTTGGAGAGATACGTGGGGATCAGAGAGAGCAGAGAGAGAGGAGTTGATTTCTGCACATTTAGATAAATAAAGGACTTAATGGAGCTATTGCTGGCCGCTGCTGCTAGAAAGAGAAAGAAAGAGAACAGAGAGGGAGAGACAGGGATGAAACACAAATAAAACAACAACAGTCCATGCACACACCTTTCAACTCCTGAGCCAAGCAGATGCTCACCGCCGCCGCTTTCGACAACGTGGGAGCCGCATCATCGAGCACGCAGGCGTGGCATTTTAATTGAGCGTGGATTTTCAATCATTATTGTGCAATCTTTTTGTTTCTAATTGCCAGAATTAAATCTTGATGACTACAAAAGTTAGAAGTGCAAGATGGGCATACCAAGTTTACTGTGAATTAGAACAGGACAGGTTTGACAAACAACAAACTTCTGGCCGTTGTTTAATTGATAGTTTAAGGAGCAAAGATGCAGGCTCTCCTTTTCTTGAGCTGTCCTGCGAGCATATAATCTGATTATGTCAATTCATAACTTGCTCTACAGGAAATTAGTAATTCTCTGTACAACATTTCAAAGTAAGAATAAAAGGAGACATGAGCTGTGCTGTAAGACAATGATACTATTTGAGAGTCTATTTTGTGCACATTCTGAATTACTATTGTTTGAACAATCTGATTATGGGACCAATCACCAAGGTTTGAAAATTTTACCCACAGGCAACAGTGGCTTCGTCACAAAATGAAGTGAAGAATTCGAAACGAGCAAGGAAACTACTTCTAGCAGATTTAAATGAAGCTCATGATAGGGTCGATAACCTGCACGAGGAATTGTTCAAGGCAAAGGTTGCACTTCTGAATCCTCTAAATAGGGCAGTGTTATGGAGTCTTCAAGAGGGGATAATGTTTGCCACCATGAACATGTTACCTATATGCAAGCACATGCAGCAAGGAAAATAAATCATCTGAAGGAGTTGAACTCTACCAATGGTCAACTAAGAGAGGTCTGCTTTCAACTTCCACATCTCCTTGCCAGTGCATTAATTACAGATGCAGACCTTATTAGCTACTCCCTCCGTTCTAAAATAGATGACCCAACTTTATACTAATTTTATTAGCTATATGGTGGTGAAGTACGGCGGCGCGGCCATGAAGTCATCGGAGTTGCAGGTGTCGGTTATCCCCGACCTGGTCCTCCTCTCCTAAGTTGGCATGCGCCCTGTGCTAGTGCACGACGGCGGTCCGGAGATAAATTCGTAGCTGCAACTCGTCGGCGTCTCGCAGTTCCGGAAAGGCCTCCGTGTCACCGATGTTCTCACCATGGAGGTCGTCGAGATGGTGCTGGTCGACAAGGTCAAGAAGCAGCTCGTCTCCCTCATCAGCCTCGCCGGTGCCACCGCAGTCGGCCTCTGCGGCAAGGACATGCACCTCCTCACCACGACCCTCTCCCCGGACGCTGCAATCCTTGGGTTCGGCATACTTGCGGACCGGGATGACCGCAGCTACCCGCTTACTCTTTGGCCCACCGCCATGGCTCCTTCGCGCAAGAGCTCCATCGGCAAGAGATCCCGACTTTGGCGGATGTGGAGCACATCGGCTCGCAGGTGACAATTGATTTGAGCCCGATCCAGGCTCCTCGTATTGTCATCGACGAGCGCGTCAACATCCGTCAGGGGGACGAGGAGGTCATGGCGGCGTTTGCTCGTACACATCTAGAGTATGTCAAGCCGAGAGGGAGTTCTACTAGAAGAAGGAGGCCAAGAAGCACAAGAACGACGACGAGGTAGGTACGAGCTTAGCTCATTCATGAAACACGGCGCACGTGACGCGAGGTCTGACGTGGCGAGATGGGCAGGGGAGAAGGTGCTCGCGAAAGCCACTTCTTTTCCCAAGCTCCAATAACATGTGGAAGAGAAACCCTTATAAAGAGGTCCAACTCTTTCTCCAAATCTGTGGCATTACTAAACTCTCCATCATCTAGCCATATAACCTACATGGGCCCTTAGAGATTTTTAAAAATTGTTAGATGGACCTAAAGCCCACCCTATATTTCATTATTTTCATATTTGTGTTTCTCGTGACCAGAACTTTCAAATAAGATCCATTTTGAATGTTTTGATAATTTTTCAAAACAATGTTAAGTTTTAATTTTTTAAACTTAGTACGAGCGACCGATATAATTATGATTTTAGTACTTACTACCGACAAAAAATCACTTAAAGTTTCAACTCTAAAACTTGATACTCACGACCAAGAAAATCTAAATTTCCATATGCGAAATCGTAAGTTTTAACGATTGAAACTAAAAAGTTACCGTGCCTTGTGCGGGATCCAACTATTTTGTGAATCGCGAAGCAACCGGGAAGGGCTTGGTAGGTGCATGCCCCGCCCTTGCGTGCTCCTGCGAGTTTCCGGTCAAAATGGATGAAAGCGTCACAAGGGAACAAATTTTAGACTTATTATTAGATAAGGAAGAAAATGTATTTCAGTGTCAAGCAGGGAAACACAATTTAATTAGGTGTTAGATATGGAATTCTCTCAATATTAATTGTCATGCACGCAACGATTGGTGTGAATCCGGGTCTACTTTAGTACGTATTCATCGATGGACTGATCCAACTTTGGCGCCGCCCAAATGCGTGAGGAACTTGTGGTCCATCGAGGTGACATGAACTGCGTGAGGAACTTGTGGTCTCTAAGAAAATGTGTAATACTCTTTATGTGCTAAAAGTACACGAGGCCTCTAAGAAATAATATTATAAATTATACAAAGAATAAAAGAGGAAATTTCACAAATACAATTTTTTTAGCTCAGATAACACAAAACCAAAACTCTGGGTGCTTTTAACAAAAAAACCACAAGTCTAGGACTAACCGGTAACAGAAAAAATGCTGCAATTAGTCAGTTAAGGAAAATTATGGCATGTGGGTTAACTAACTATAATGATGGCTTGGCTTGAGAAGACAGCTTAAGCCAAACTCATCTCAGCTAACTTATAAAATCAAAATATTAAAATAGACTAAACATTTCAAGGTTTGGACATTTTTAAGGGTGTTGCAAAAATTTCCAGTTTCAAAGAAGTTTGAATTTTTTTTCTAGTAATTCAAAACATCTTAAGTGATCAAACTAGGAAATGTTCAGCCTATTCAGCCCAACCATTTTAAAATTTGGACAGTTTTCGTAAGATTTGGCTAAATTTTCTTCAAGAAACCAAAGTTTTCAAAACCATCTAAAAAGTTACAGTAATTCAAAACATCTTAAATTTTTAACCTTGGATAGTTTCAGCCAATTTAACATTTTGAAATTTGAACATTTTTTGTAAGGTAAAACATGTTGGCAAGTCTATTTTGAGCTTAGCTCGGCTCAGCTCATGTCTAGTTGACTTAGCTCAAGCCGAGCTCCAGTGTAAGAAAAAATAGATCTCACTCCTCGTGTCTATGACTATTGGGGCCCAGTTGTCATATTTTGTTCTACTAGTAGATTTGGATTTTTTTGTTCCAGATTAGTCCCAGTGTTGTGTTTTTTCTTGTTAAAACCCCTAGAGTTGTGGTTAGTGTACAGTGACCTTTGTCATAAGGCTTCCATACACACCCTTACTTAAATTTCGCTAACCACGCAGCTATGGATATCCCAAGTTGGATGTTGTTTCCACAAGAATAACATTGTCGCAGGGAATCCTCACAATCATTATATTGAAAAGCCATATCTGCCTCCCAAGCTAGATGGACCCAGCCCCACCCATGGAAGAGCCGGGCGAGGCCGAAGCTCTTCTCAAGGAAAAGATCACGGCGACTAGGTCAAAGCAGGAAGATGTCACCTTGGAAGTAGACCCCAAGGATCCCTCATGGAAGAAATCCTCAACCAACTAGTGTTATTAACCCCTCTGACATTGAGAGCCGAACAAGTCACAAAGAAATGTAAGACATATTTGTACATGATATATTTTCTAGCATTCAGTTGGCATGTGACCTCATCCTAACCAATTAACCATCATGATTTAATCAATCAAATGCTGCCTTTTCTTCTTGTACGCAAGCTAGAATAATCAACATGAACTTCTTGAGGAACTTGCACCCCATTCTATCGTGGCTCGTCCGCCACCAGAAGCCCACGCAACCTCTGCTTCTCGGTACCACCACAGCTGCACTGTCACATGGGACCATGGCACGTTGTCCTAGAGTCTATCCAAGTGCACTTCTTCTGCCATTTGTAAAAAAAGGGTGTTATTCCTCTTTTTCTAATAAAGTTTTGGAAGGCCGAGATGGGTAATTAAAATGCAACATGGTGTTATTATTGAAAACACCTCATAGAAAGGGTGTCTGGTTTATATTCTCTTCAATCAATTGATTGACCAGCTCAATTTAGGAGAAAGACCATGATCTTGTGGTTGACAGTGATCATTTTGGATGCATGCAAGATTCGTGCGGGTTTTGGAAGGTGTTACTTTTCCTGGCTTTCAGTTATACCTATTAAATTAGACTCAACCAGTGCCTGTTGTGTGATGTTTATCAAACACTGGAGTTGTGGAACTTTAGAATTGATGAAGCCACCACGTACAGCACGTCATCTCGCACTTAAACGACATTCTAATCTTAATATGACACATAGGTGGAAACAGTGATTTGATCCCTAATCGATTGGGGGTGGTCAACACCTGCATTTCTAACCATTGAGCTACATGTTGGATCTTGAAGAAGGAGAAGGATCTTGAATTCTTGACCTTGATGACAACAACCAGTGGCTGGAATACATGGAAAATAACTATCCTCTGAACCATGGCTGGGGAGGTACAAGAAGCTCGTCATGGAAGGATCTAAGATGGACATGGCGCACCGGCGATGCCCCTGGCGGTGGTGGTGGAATAAGGTATTATAATTCACATTTTGCATTTTAAGTACATTAATTTTTATTATTAACACATTTTCTTCTTTAAAAGAAGTATAATTACATCTTCTCTCATTTTTATTTTGCAAAAAAGTATATTCGATTGGTTTGCCAAATCCTAATTGCTCCATGTATGCATTTTATATTTTTATGTTACGGGCTATACATAGGGGCTCATGTGTGTTTTACCTGTATACATGCAGGAACGAGATTAAGGCTATCTCATCAGACTAATGCAACTAGTAGCCGCTGGTTTTGATCCCCATGTAGTCCCTGGGGATCAGAGGAGATTCCGTGTTGAAAGATCACATCGAGTCTCACCTACTAGCCCGTGAGACCTGGTCTTATATAATTTTTTTCCCTCATCCTTGGTGTAAAAAAGATCAATAAATTTTTTTTACATCAAGAAAGATTAACAGCTTTATCGTGTGGCATGGTCATGGAGAAGTTGTTGGAACTGCACAAGCAAATTTGTGCAGGGAAACCTTTTGTAAGAAAAATATTTATACTTTTCGGACAATTATTTGGTGAGTAAATTGCTCAAAACCATCATATTTGTGGCTAAGGTAACAAGTTGCCACCGCTTTTGCCAAAAATCACAAATCACCACCACTTCTGTGGCAAGTGATTAACAAATAACACGGATTCACATATTAACTTGTGCAAATGACAAAACTGACTGATGCGACTCACTTGTCGGGCTGACATGGCATGGCTACATGTACAATTTGCTGACGTGGATATGGGTCCCACCCGTGAGCCTCCTACCTCCTTTTCTCCTCTCTTCTCCTTCCTCCTCCTCCTCCTCTCTCTCTCCGCCCATCCCATGACCAGCACGCGACGCCCGCACTAACCCACGATTCAAGCGCCACCGCCTGACCTCATCCCCACCGGCCTCGGCCCACCACAGGATCCGAGCGGCTGGCTAGCCAACACACTTTCCATCACCCCTAGCGCTGCTCCACCACCGGATCTGAGCGACCGGCCTGCGAACGCGCCGTCTGGTGCCATGCGGCGAGCGGTGGCCATGGGGCCTTGTTCGACCACGGCAGAGCAAAGGCTGCAGCAAGGCACACTTCCCGCGCACGGACGCGAGCAGTGAGATTCGACGCCTTGGCTTCGCAAGGGAGATGAAGTGGTTCGGGAGGTAGGGTACCAGTGGCACATGACCGTGCACGAGAGAAGCAACTCCGAACCAGTAGGGTCGCATGCATGAGCACGCATGGCAAAGCCTCAGAGCATGCAGGTGGAGGCGGAGCTAGAAGTAGGCAGCGCCGACCTGGAGTGCGGGCGGTGAAGCTGGCCTGGACGGGAGCAACGACGACCTGGTCTGGAGGCAAGCGGCGGACCGGGAGGGACGGCGGTGCGGCGTCAGGAAGCAGGCGGCGATCAAAAGAGGGTGCAACAGCGGACAATAAGGGGCAGTGGCACGACGCAACTAGGAGGAGGACGAGAGAGATGAGATTGGAAGACAGTGGGGATGACATGTGGGACCCATGGCCACCTCAACATCTTATCCACAAAAGCATGCCATGTCACCCCGACGTGTGGGCCAAATGTTGGGTTTGGTAGTAATTTCAAAAATTTTCCTACGCACACGCAAGATCATGGTGATGCATAGCAACGAGAGGGGAGAGTGTGATCTACGTACCCTTGTAGATCGACAACGGAAGCGTTAGGTTGATGTAGTCGTATGTCTTCACGGCCCGACCGATCAAGCACCGAAACTACGGCACCTCCGAGTTCTAGCACACATTCAGCTCGATGACGATCCCCAGACTCCGATCCAGAAAAGTGTCGGGGAAGAGTTCCGTCAGCACGATGGCGTGGTGACGATCTTGATGTACTAATGTCGCAGGGCTTCGCCTAAGCACCGCTACAATATTATCGAGGACTATGGTGGAAGGGGGCACCGCACACGGCTAAGAATATGATCACGTGGATCAACTTGTGTCTCTAGGGGTGCCCTCTGCCTCCGTATATAAAGGATCAAAGGGGGGGGTGCGGCCGGCCAGGATATGGCGCGCTAGGAGGAGTCCTACTCCTTCCGGGAGTAGGATTCCCCCCCTTTCCTAGTTGGAATAGGATTCGGGAGGGGGGAAAGAGGAGAGAGAGAAGGAAGGGGGGCGCCGGCCCCCTCTCCTTGTCCTATTCGGACTAGGGGGGGGGGCGGCCCAGCCCTGGCCACCTCTCCTCTCTTCCACTAAGGCCCACTAAGGCCCATATACCTCCCGGGGGGGTTCCGGTAACCTCCCGGTAATCCGGTTAAATCCCGATTTCACCTGGAACACTTTCGATATCCAAGTATAGGCTTCCAATATATCAATCTTTATGTCTCGACCATTTCGAGACTCCTCGTCATGTCCGTGATCACATCCGGGACTCCGAACAAACTTCAGTACATCAAAATGCATAAACTCATAATATAACTGTCATCAAAACCTTAAGCGTGCGGACCCTACGGGTTCGAGAACAATGTAGACATGACCGAGACACGTCTCCGGTCAATAACCAATAGCGGAACCTGGATGCTCATATTGGCTCCTACATATTCTACGAAGATCTTTTAGCGGTCAGACCGCATAACAACATACGTTGTTCCCTGTGTCATCGGTATGTTACTTGCCCGAGATTCGATCGTCGGTATCCAATACCTAGTTCAATCTCGTTACCGGCAAGTCTCTTTACTCGTTCCGTAATACATCATCTCACAACTAACTGATTAGTTGCAATGCTTGCAAGGCTTATGTGATGTGCATTACCGAGAGGGCCCAGAGATACCTCTCCAACAATCGGAGTGACAAATCCTAATCTCGAAATACGGCAACCCAACATCTACCTTTGGAGACACCTGTAGAGCTCCTTTATAATCACCCAGTTACGTTGTGACGTTTGGTAGCACACAAAGTGTTCCTCCGGCAAACGGGAGTTGCATAATCTCATAGTCATAGGAACATGTATAAGTCATGAAGAAAGCAATAGCAACATACTAAACGATCGGGTGCTAAGCTAATGGAATGGGTCATGTCAATCAGATCATTCACCTAATGATGTGATCCCGTTAATCAAATAACAACTCTTTGTCCATGGTTAGGAAACATAACCATCTTTGATTAACGAGCTAGTCTAGTAGAGGCATACTAGTGGCACTCTGTTTGTCTATGTATTCACACATGTATTATGTTTCCGGTTAATACAATTCTAGCATGAATAATAAACATTTATCATGATATAAGGAAATAAATAATAACTTTTTATTGCCTCTAGGGCATATTTCCTTCAGTCTCCCACTTGCACTAGAGTCAATAATCTAGATTACACAGTAATGATTCTAACACCCATGGAACCTTGGTGCTGATCATGTTTTGCTCGTGGAAGAGGCTTAGTCAACGGGTCTGCTACATTCAGATCTGTATGTATCTTGCAAATCTCTATGTCTCCCATCTGGACTAGATCCCGGATGGAATTGAAGCGTCTCTTGATGTGCTTGGTTCTCTTGTGAAATCTGGATTCCTTTGCCAAGGCAATTGCACTAGTATTGTCACAAAAGATTTTCATTGGACCCAATGCACTAGGTATGACACCTAGATCGGATATGAACTCCTTCATCCAGACTCCTTCATTTGCTGCTTCCGAAGCAGCTATGTACTCCGCTTCACATGTAGATCCCGCCAAGACGCTTTGTTTAGAACTGCACCAACTGACAGCTCCACCGTTTAATGTAAACACGTATCCGGTTTGCGATTTAGAATCGTTCGGATCAGTGTCAAAGCTTGCATCAACGTAACCGTTTACGATGAGCTCTTTGTCACCTCCATATACGAGAAACATATCCTTAGTCCTCTTCAGGTATTTCAGGATGTTCTTGACCGCTGTCCAGTGATCCACTCCTGGATTACTTTGGTACCTCCCTGCTAGACTTATAGCAAGGCACACATCAGGTCTGGTACACAGCATTGCATACATGATAGAGCCTATGGCTGAAGCATAGGGAACATCTTTCATTTTCTATCTTCTGCAGTGGTCGGGCATTGAGTCTGACTCAAATTCACACCTTGTAACACAGGCAAGAACCCTTTCTTTGCTTGATCCATTTTGAACTTCTTCAAAATCTTGTCAAGGTATGTGCTTTGTGAAAGTCCAATTAAGCGTCTTGATCTATCTCTATAGATCTTTATGCCTAATATATAAGCAGCTTCACCGAGGTCTTTCATTGAAAAACTCTTATTCAAGTATCCCTTTATGCTATCCAGAAATTCTATATCATTTCCAATCAGTAATATGTCATCCACATATAATATCAGAAATGCTACAGAGCTCCCACTCACTTTCTTGTAAATACAGGCTTCTCCAAAAGTCTGTATAAAACCAAATTCTTTTATCACACTATCAAAGCGTTTATTCCAACTCCGAGAGGCTTGCACCAGTCCATAAATGGATCGCTGAAGCTTGCACACTTTGTTAGCTCCCTTTGGATCGACAAAACCTTCTGGTTGCATCATATACAACTCTTCTTCCAGAAATCCATTCAGGAATGCAGTTTTGACATCCATCTGCCAAATTTCATAATCATAAAATGCGGCAATTGCTAACATGATTCGGACAGACTTAAGCATCGCTACGGGTGAGAAGGTCTCATCGTAGTCAACCCCTTGAACTTGCCGAAAACCTTTTGCGACAAGTCGAGCTTTGTAGACAGTAATATTACCGTCAGCGTCAGTCTTCTTCTTGAAGATCCATTTATTCTCAATTGCCTGCCGATCATTGGGCAAGTCAACCAAAGTCCATACTTTGTTCTCATACATGGATCCCATCTCAGATTTCATGGCTTCAAGCCATTTTGCGGAATCTGGGCTCACCATCGCTTTTTCATAGTTCGTAGGTTCATCATGATCTAGTAGCATGACTTCCAGAACAGGATTACCGTACCACTCTAGCGCGGATCTCACTCTGGTTGATCTACGAGGTTCAGTAGTATCTTGTTCTGAAGTTTCATGATCATTATCATTAGCTTCCTCACTAATTGGTGTAGGTGTCATAGAAACAGGTTTCTGTGATGTACTATTTTCCAATAAGGGAGTAGGTACAGTTACCTCGTCAAGTTCTACTTTCCTCCCACTCACTTCTTTCGAGAGAAACTCCTTCTCCAGAAAGTTTCCGAATTTAGCAACAAAAGTTTTGCCTTCGGATCTGTGATAGAAGATGTATCCAATAGTTTCCTTTGGATATCCTATGAAGACACATTTCTCCGATTTGGGTTTGAACTTATCAGGTTGAAGCTTTTTCACATAAGCATCGCAGCCCCAAACTTTCAGAAATGACAACTTTAGTTTCTTGCCAAACCACAGTTCATAAGGCGTCATCTCAACGGATTTTGATGGTGCCCTATTTAACGTGAATGCAGCCGTCTCTAGAGCATATCCCCAAAACGATAGCGGTAAATCAGTAAGAGACATCATAGATCGTACCATATCCAGTAAAGTACGATTACGACGTTCGGACACACCATTACGCTGTGGTGTTCCAGGTGGCATGAGTTGCGAAACTATTCCATATTGTTTCAAATGTACACCAAACTCGTAACTCAAATATTCTCCTCCACGATCAGATCGTAGGAATTTTATTTTCTTGTTACGATGATTTTCCACTTCACTCTGAAATTCTTTGAACTTTTCAAACGTTTCAGACTTGTGTTTCATTAAGTAGATATACCCATATATGCTTAAGTCATCTGTGAAGGTGAGAAAATAACGATATCCGCCACGAGCCTCAACATTCATCGGACCACATACATCTGTATGTATGATTTCTAAGAAATCTGTTGCTCTCTCCATACTACCGGAGAACGGTGTTTTTGTCATCTTACCCATAAGGCACGGTTCGCAAGTACCAAGTGATTCATAATCAAGTGGTTCCAAAAGCCCATCAGTATGGAGTTTCTTCATGCGCTTTATACCGATATGACCTAAACGGCAGTGCCACAAATAAGTTGCACTATCATTATCAACTCAGCATCTTTTGGTTTCAACACTATGAATATGTGTGTCACTACTACCGAGATTTAATAAAAATAGACCACTCTTTAAGGGTGCATGACCATAAAAGATATTACTTATGTAAATAGAACAACTATTATTCTCTGATTTAAATGAATAACCATCTCGCATCAAACAAGATCCAGATATAATGTTCATGCTTAATGCTGGCACCAAATAACAATTATTTAGGTCTAATATTAATCCCGAAGGTAGATGTAGAGGTAGCGTGCCGACGGCGATCACATCGACTTTGGAACCGTTTCCCACGCGCATCGTCACCTCGTCCTTAGCCAATCTTCGCTTAATCCGTAGTCCCTGTTTCGAGTTGCAAATATTAGCAACAGAACCAGTATCAAATACCCAAGTGCTGCTGCGAGCATTAGTAAGGTACACATCAATAACATGTATATCACATATACCTTTGTTCACCTTGCCATCCTTCTTATCCGCCAAATACTTGAGGCAGTTCCGCTTCCAGTGACCAGTCTGCTTGCAGTAGAAACACTCAGTTTCAAGCTTAGGTCCAGACTTGGATTTCTTCTCTTGAGCAGCAACTTGCTTACTGTTCTTCTTGAAGTTCCCCTTCTTCTTTCCTTTGCCCTTTTTCTTGAAACTAGTGGTCTTGTTGAACATCAACACTTGATGCTCCTTCTTGATTTCTACCTCCGTAGCTTTCAGCATTGCGAAGAGCTCGGGAATAGTCTTATTCATCCCTTGCATATTATAGTTCATCATGAAGCTCTTGTAGCTTGGTGGCAGTGATTGGAGAATTCTGTCAATAACGCAATCATCTTGAAGATTAACTCCCAATTGAATCAAGTGATTACAATACCCAGACATCTTGAGTATATGCTCACTGACAGAACTATTCTCCTCCATCTTGCAGCTATAGAACTTATTGGAGACTTCATATCTCTCAATCCGGGCATTTGCTTGAAATATTAACTTCAACTCCTGGAACATCTCATATGCCCCATGACGTTCAAAACGTCTTTGAAGTCCCGGTTCTAAGCCGTAAAGCATGGCACACTGAACTATCGAGTAGTCATCAGCTTTGCTCTGCCAGACGTTCATAACATTTGGTGTTGCTCCAGCAGCAGGCCTGGCACCCAACGGTGCTTCCCGGACGTAATTCTTCTGTGCAGCAATGAGGATAATCCTCAAGTTACGGACCCAGTCCGTGTAATTGCTACCATCATCTTTCAACTTTGCTTTCTCAAGGAACGCATTAAAATTCAATGGAACAACAGCACGGGCCATTTATCTACAATCATACATAAACAAGCAAGATACTATCAGGTACTAAGTTCATGATAAATTTAGGTTCAATTAATCATATTACTTAAAGAACTCCCACTTAGATAGACATCCCTCTAATCCTCTAAGTGATTACGTGATCCAAATCAACTAAACCATGTCCGATCATCACGTGAGATGGAGTAGTTTCATTGGTGAACATCGCTATGTTGATCATATCAGCTATATGATTCACGCTCGACCTTTCGGTCTCCGTGTTTTGAGGCCATATCTGTATGTGCTTGGCTCGTCAAGTATAACCTGAGTATTCCGCGTGTGCAACTGTTTTGCACCCGTTGTATTTGAACGTAGAGCCTATCACACCCGATGATCATCACGTGGTGTCTCAGCACGAAGAACTTTCGCAACGGTGCATACTCAGGGAGAACACTTCTTGATAATTAGTGAGAGATCATCTTATAATGCTACCGTCAATCAAAGCAAGATAAGATGCATAAAAGATAAACATCACATGCAATCAATATAAGTGATATGATATGGCCATCATCATCTTGTGCTTGTGATCTCCATCTCCGAAGCACCGTCATGATCACCATCGTCACCGGCGCGACACCTTGATCTCCATCGTAGCATCGTTGTCGTCTCGCCAATCTTATGCTTCCATGACTATCGCTACCGCTTAGTGATAAAGTAAAGCATTACAGCGCGATTGCATTGCATACAATAAAGCGACAACCATATGGCTCCTGCCAGTTGCCGATAACTCGGTTACAAAACATGATCATCTCATACAATAAAATTTAGCATCATGTCTTGACCATATCACATCACAACATACCCTGCAAAAACAAGTTAGACGTCCTCTACTTTGTTGTTGCATGTTTTACGTGGCTGCTACGGGCTTAAGCAAGAACCAATCTTACCTACACATCAAAACCACAACGATAGTTTGTCAAGTTGGTGCTGTTTTAACCTTCGCAAGGACCGGGCGTAGCCACACTCGGTTCAACTAAAGTTGGAGAAACTGTCACCCGCAAGCCACCTATGTGTAAAGCACGTCGGGAGAACCGGTCTCGCGTAAGCGTACGCGTAATGTCGGTCCGGGCCACTTCGTCCAACAATACCGCCGAACCAAAGTATGACATGCTGGTAAGCAGTATGACTTATATCGCCCACAACTCACTTGTGTTCTACTCGTGCATATAACATCAACACATAAAACCTAGGCTCGGATGCCACTGTTGGGTTTCATAGTAATTTCAAAAAATTTCCTACGCACACGCAAGATCATGCTGATGCATAGCAACGAGAGGGGAGAGTGTGATCTACGTACCCTTATAGATCGACAACGGAAGCGTTAGGTTGATGTAGTCGTACGTCTTCACGGCCCGACCAATCAAGCACCGAAACTACGACACCTCCGAGTTCTAGCACACGTTCAGCTCGATGACGATCCCCGGACTCCGATCCAGCAAAGTGTCGGGGAAGAGTTCCGTCAGCACGACGGCGTGGTGACGATCTTGATGTACTAATGTCGCAGGGCTTCGCCTAAGCACCGCTAGAATATTATCGAGGACTATGGTGGAAGGGGGCACCGCACACGGCTAAGAATATGATCACGTGGATCAACTTGTGTCTCTAGGGGTGCCCTCTGCCTCCGTATATAAAGGATCAAAGGGGGGGGGGGGTGCGGCCGGCCAGGATATGGCGCGCCAGGAGGAGTCCTACTCCTTTCGGGAGTAGGATTCCCCCTTTCCTAGTTGGAATTGGATTCAGGAGGGGGGAAAGAGGAGAGAGAGAAGGAAGGGGGGCGTCGACCCCCTCTCCTTGTCCTATTCGGACTAGGGGGGGGGGAGGGGCGCGCGGCCCAGCCCTGGCCACCTCTCCTTTCTTCCACTAAGGCCCACTAAGGCCCATATACCTCCCGGGGGGTTCTGGTAACCTCCCGGTAATCCGGTAAAATCCCGATTTCACCCGGAACGCTTCCGATATCCAAATATAGGCTTCCAATATATCAATCTTTATGTCTCGACCATTCCGAGACTCCTCGTCATGTCCGTGATCACATTCGGGACTCCGAACAAACTTCGGTACATCAAAATGCATAAACTCATAATATAACTGTCATCAAAACCTTAAGCGTGCGGACCCTACAGGTTCGAGAACAATGTAGACATGACCGAGACACGTCTCCGGTCAATAACCAATAGCGGAACCTGGATGCTCATATTGGCTCCTACATATTCTACGAAGATCTTTTATCGGCCAGACCGCATAACAACATACGTTGTTCCCTTTGTCATCGGTATGTTACTTGCCCGAGATTCGATCGTCGGTATCCAATACCTAGTTCAATCTCGTTACCGGCAAGTCTCTTTACTCGTTCAGTAATACATCATCTCACAACTAACTGATTAGTTGCAATGCTTGCAAGGCTTATGTGATGTGCATTACCGAGAGGGCCCAGAGATACCTCTCCGACAATCGGAGTGACAAATCCTAATCTCGAAATACGCCAACCCAACATCTACCTTTGGAGACACCTGTAGAGCTCCTTTATAATCACCCAGTTACGTTGTGATGTTTGGTAGCACACAAAGTGTTCCTCCGACAAACGGGAGTTGCATAATCTCATAGTCATAGGAACATGTATAAGTCATGAAGAAAGCAATAGCAACATACTAAACGATCGGGTGCTAAGCTAATGGAATGGGTCATGTCAATCAGATCATTCACCTAATGATGTGATCCCATTAATCAAATAACAACTCTTTGTCCATGGTTAGGAAACATAACCATCTTTGATTAACGAGCTAGTCTAGTAGAGGCATACTAGTGACACTCTGTTTGTCTATGTATTCACACATGTATTATGTTTCCGGTTAATACAATTCTAGCATGAATAATAAACATTTATCATGGTATAAGGAAATAAATAATAACTTTATTATTGCCTCTAGGGCATATTTCCTTCACCAAACCTGTCGTTTTGGCTGTTAGACGCGGCTAATATGTGAATCAGTGACATTTTGTTACTCACTTGCTGCATAAGTGGTGGTGATTTGTGATTTTTCGCAAAGCGGTGGCAACCTGTTATCTTAGCCACAAATGTGGTGGTGTGAGCAATTTACACGTATTTGCTCAAGGTACCTGTGATCGGTTGTTGGCCGCATCTTTTTGTTGCATATAATAGTGGAATATAATTATCTATTTTATACTAAAATAATACTAGAAGTTACCAAAAAGGGCTAACATCATGTTATCGATTATGTTGGCCTTTGATTAATAATTCACTATCAATGAATGTGATATAATCACTCACAAAATAAGAAAAATGATTGTGATATAGTGTATTCAACTCAATACCATTATATTCACCATGAAATATATTATATTTCATGTGTTATATATTCAATACTGTAAATACATATATTATTTCTTTCTTTCTTTAGCGTCTCTAGAGTCCAGTTAATACGTAAAGTAATTTTGTAAGCTTAATTTTGAAGGATTTATACTTGGGTTTTATTTTTTGATGGGAAGGGTCTATACTTGTTGTTGGTTGGCTACATCGCCTTGCTACAACAACAATTAAATATAAAAAAGTCATTGTATGTAATGCTAAAATTTCAACTTGGTCGACTGAAGTCTACAAGCGCTGTTGCTCGTGCCTAGTGACCAACTGCTCGTGTCCGGTTGAACGGGAGATTGAATTGTAGAACAACACTTTTCAACCCATCCGAGTTCGTTGGCTCAAGGTCTTTGAGGCAATGGACCTGGACTTAATCGGAGACGGAGGCCATGGATGCCAGAGGAAGGTTGATACATTAATGGGGAGTGCCCTTTTTTCAGCCTAGACCGCTATTAGTCACTCCCTGTTGTTCATGGATGTGAGTTTGGAGATTCGGAAGATTATTCCAGATTCGTGGTGTACAGTATCAAAGACCAGGCAGTGGCGCAATTACCGGCGGAGATGACGATGGTGGTGGTATCGCATGCTGGTCCATGGTCATAGTCTTCATTTTCTTTGTCCCAAAACTAATATGTAACTCATTCGTTAATTAGGATTACGGACTATGCATGTTGCTGCCTGTCATGTATAAGGGAAACATGTTTTTGGTAACCTAAAGATAATTTTTAGTCTCTCAACTTATCATGAAATGTGGCTTTTGTCCCTGAACTTTTTTGAGTAACCTTCGTCCCTCCATTTTTAATCCTGAGTAGATTTAGTTTTGAAAGTGGCATTTCTCTGTCAAACATGGTTTTGACCAGACAAGTCATGGCTTTGGCCACATCATAACTCAATGTTGGCATCTCTCTCTCTCTCTCTGTGTGTGTGTCTCTCTCTCTCTCTCTGTGTGTGTGTGTGTGTGTGTGTCTCTCTCTCTCTCTCTCCCATTTTATGTAGCCGGTGGTGTTGCTCTAGGAGGACGGTGAGGGCGACCGAAACATCCTGCATCTACCTTGAACTCCACCAAGTGTGGCCTACTCATTTCCTTTGTTGCATCGTTGAGATCGTGCATCACCTCTCGTAGATGCCTTGAGGTTTAGTGCCAAAATGGTGTTGGCTTTCAACAAAGAAGGGGCTGGTGTTGATGAGGTCCAATGATAAATCTTAGGTCATGTTTGGTTGTAGGGGATCTTAATCCCATAGTGGAATAAATCCACCCAGGGATTGGGTTGATTCCCTACTTGACAGCCAATCCCCTCGACTTTGGAGAGGGTTATTCACTCCACTGCTCAGAGTAGATTCTTTTCTCCCCCCTGGAACAACGTGGAATTGGGTGGATTAGGCACGGATTTTCCCTATTGCGACCTTAATCAGACAAATTGGTCACTCAAATCCAGGAATTATTCCCCCTGGGTTCACGAAAGTAAAAACATTTAGGCCGAAGATAGGTGACACAATAGATTGCAACGAGCACATAGGAGAGAGAGGTGCATGATGGTGTGCTCACCGACACCAATTGAACCAGCTTTTAGAAGCTCAAGAGAGAGGAAGGGTGATGGATTAAAATACCCAACATTAAAACTGGAGATGTGGTGACTAGGTTAGAAAGGGTAGGGCTTGTTATGCTCGTGGGTGGGGCTTGTGCTGCTCCGGTGCTTGCCCAATGGAAAGTCTTCATTTTCTTTTCCCCAAAACTAATATGTAACTCATTCATTAATTAGGATTTGGGACACGAACCAACTTATGATTGGATGGTTAGAGGACTGTGGTATCCCAGCCCATGAGGATTCAAGTCCTGGTGCTCGCATTTATTTTTATTTCAGGATTTCTAGCGATGTGCATTCAGTGGGAGGAGACATTCCTGTCGACGACGAGGTGTTCATAGGGGTAGGGTGTGCGTGTGTGTTCATAGGGGTGAGTGTATGCACGTGTATATGAGCACTTGCGTTTGTACTGTTTTGAAAAAAATAGGATTTGAGACTATGCATGTTGGTGCCCGTCATACATACGAGAAACATGTTTTTATTGAGCTAAAGATAATTTTTAGTCTCTCAAATTATCATGAAATGTGGTTTTTGTCCTTGAACTTTTTTGAGTAATCTCCGTCCCTCAATTTTTAATACTGAGTAGGTTTAGTATTGAAAGTGGTATTTCTCTAGCAAACCTGATATGTCATGGTTTTGCCTGCATCACAACTCGATGTTGGCATAGGACAGCATGTCATTGAGAGAATCCCTCTCTCTCTCTCATTTTACGTAGCCAGTGGTGTTGCTCTAGGAGGACGGTTAGGGCGACTGAAGCATCCTGCCTCTACCTTGAACGCCACGAAGTGTGGCCTACTCATTTCCTTCGTTGCATGAGATCGTGTATCGCCTCTCGCAATTTCCTAGAGGTTCTGGGTGAAAATGGTGTTGGCTTTCACCAAAGAAGGGGCTTGTGTTGATGAGGTCCAATGATAAACCTTAGGTCATGTTTGGTTGTAGGGGATCTAATCCCACAATGGAATAAATCCACCCAGGGATTGGGTTGATCCCCTACTTGAAAGCCAATCCCTTCGACTTTGGAGAGGGATATTCGGTCCACTGCTCAAAGTAAATTATTTTCTGCTCACCTGGAACAACGTAGAATGGGGTGGATTAGGTAGGGATTTTCCCTGCTGCGACCTTAACCAGACAAATAGATCACTCAAATCCAGGAATTATTCCCCGCCTGGGTGTTCAACGTGGATTGAGCTGTGATCCCGACGTGATCACTCTCTAACCAAATAGGCCCTTAGGGTTCATCAAAGTAAAAAAACATGTATGCCGAAGATAAGTGACACAATAGATTGAAACGAGCACAGAGGAGAGAGAGGAGCATGATGGTGTGCTCACCGGGACCAATTGAACCGGCGGCAGAAGCTCAAGAGAGAGGAAGGGTGATGGATTAAAATACCCAACATTAAAACTGGAGATGTGGTGACTAGGTTAGAAAGGGTAGGGCTGGTTTTGTTCGCGGGTGGGGCTAAATGGTAGTTGGCTCTCGTCTTGGCCATGCGCGCTTTGGCTTGCTATTCCTGTCCCTTGGGCCAGGACATGCTATTTTGGGGCTAAAAACTAAAGCTCGATCCCAACCTAAATTTATTTTTGGGCTATAGACTGAGGCCCGAGTCTAGCCCTGCCAGATTGTCGGGCCATGCTGCCCATGCCCAGGTATACTTTACACACACAAAATTCAACAACATTTTTGAGTCAAAAATATTCTTAGAGAACATATTTTCTTTTCAAAGAAACTGGGATTAACGTGAGAGCTATTTTTTTACCACTCTACTTCCCCTTTATTCATTTGTGATCAGGCTTACTCTTTAAGTAGCACGAGAAGAAGCTCATAAGGAGCATTATCTAACCACTCATTACAAAGCAAACTTCTAGTAATCCTAGCTAATTCGTGTGCAACCACATTCGATTCTTTGGGACAAAATTCGAAGACAACAGAGCTAAACTCACAAGCCAAATGATAAGAATCATGAACAATGGCCGCGACATCTCCAGCATATAGGCCATCATTATTCATTATCCCCATGATTTCCTGATTATCCGAGTTGACAATCTGTTGCACCCTTACCTGCTATTGCACACACTCATAAAGTGTCTACTGTAGACCCGGTCACGATTCATGTGGTCTGGTTGAGCCCGTTAGCCCTGACGGACCGGGCCTCCGTTTGTTACCAATAGGGTACCTGTCTAGCATGGAGAACCATTAATTAGGGGAGCTCCTAAGTGGCGCCTTAAGCGCCACTTGGATGAACGGGCGCCCACGTGCCCCTCCTCATGGGCCGGCCCAAGTAAGGCAAGTTCGATCGATTCACCCATTCCCACCCCCTCGCAGCTCGAGCACTGTTTGGTTGACCAGTACCATTGATTTTTTTTAAATATGAAAATAAAAAAAATAAAAAAACATGAATTCAAAATTGACCTCGGACATTGAAAAAAATATTCACAAACTTTAAAAAAAGTTCACGAATTTGTAAAACAGTTTGTCGAATTTTAAAAAAAGTTCATCGAATTTAAAATAAGTTTATCCAATTAAAAAATAGTTCACCGAATTTGAAAAGTTCATTGATCTTCAAAAAAATCATTGAATTTGAAAAAATGTTCATCGATTTTGGAAAAAGTTTATATATTTTGAAAAAAGTTCACCGAATATGAAAAAAAGTTCATCGATTTGCCAAAAGTTCAACGAATATGAAAAAAAGTTCATCGATTTTGCAAAAAGTTCGCCGAATATGAAAAAAAGTTCATCGATTTTGCAAAAAGTTCGCCGAATATGAAAAAAAGTTCATCGATTTTGCAAATCGAAGAAGCGGGCGCTTTTTAGGATTTGCCATTAATTAGGGTCTAGCAGTGACAAACCCTTTGACCCCAGATTTGAACCGTGTCGGTAAGAATACCGATGCTATCATTGTCGCCGGAGTGCAGCACAAGGACAAGCCTCCCCTGCCAGCCCCTCCACATGTCTCTGCAACCCGAGTCTCCAAATTTTCCCAATCGCTGGAGCCCGGCGAGGAATACCACTACCACAGACGTTGCAGGAAAATTTAAGATGCAAAGTAGCCATCAAGCCACCAGAGTAGAGCATGTAGGCAAGTTGCCCTCTTGTTGAACCCTTCACCATCCTCCTCTTCTCCCATCCGGTCTCCAGGTCTTGTACAATGTTGGAACCAATCAAGCCACCGGTCAACGGAAAAATGCGTACAAGTGGAGCACACCGTCAGCAACAAACAAAGAAGAGGGCCGAACGGTTTACCCTTCGCCCTCTTAGGTGAGGTTCGGGGCCGAACCTGAACCTATAATTTTTTTTTTTGAATTTTTTTGATTGCTTACTGATCTCGTTACAGCTCCATTGTCCAAATTTTCATTCTCCACCCCAGAAGTTACGCACGCACAAATGGCAGCCCAATATTACTTGGCCCATAGCCCCATACGCACGCAAAATGATAGGGTAAATTCGAGTACATACAATACGTACGTGCATCATCGGCTCGGCTGTAATCAAGCGCCGCACCGCCATCCCCCGGCGGCGTATCCATCTATCGATTAAACGCCGCCGCCGCCAGCATGAACTGCATGAGGAACTCGTGCTGCGGCTTCTGTCGGCTTCAGAGCCTCCGCCGTTACCCCAACCTCTCGCCACTACGGCCGCCCTGTTGCACCGCCGCCGACTCTCCATGGGTCGCCATCCCCACGGCCGTTCTGCTCTTTCTCGTCACCTGCGACCGCGAGAAGGTACCGTGCACCGACCGCGTCCACTGGGTCCCCTCGCCGCTCTGTCGCTCCTTGATCGGGGACACCATCTTCGAGAGGATCAAGGAGAAACGCGGGCACGCCTTCCTTGGCCCGTGTGACCAGGACACCGTCCGTGTCCGGCTCATCGCCTCTGCTATCTTCCGCGCAGCCCAAGACCTCTTCTCTCGCGACGGTGACCGCGACGATAAGCAGGAGAAGACGGCGGCGGCGCTCTATGACCTCAAGTGGGAGCTGATCATTTTCGATAATGAAAAGGCCAAGGCGTACAGCTTGCCCAATGGTAAGATTGTAGTCTACACTGGATTGCTCAACTGCCTAAACACCGACGCTGAAATTGCCACCCTTATTGCGCACGAGGTAGGTTAATTTTCGTTATTGTTTTTTTTTTTTGTCATCCTTCAATGGGACGGAATTCAGTTATGCCTTCTTTTCTTATTATATTAGGCCGGACACGTTGTTGCAAACCATAACACGGAGTTCTCAAGGATGATTCCCTTCCATGACAAACTGGCCTCCCAAAGGTATTCTACTTAACCTTTCACAATTTACGTACGTCGATTTTATTAGTTAATACATTATTTTCTTCTTTAAAAGACGCAATTACATTTTCTCACTCCCTTTACTGCAAAAAGGAACCTTATTGAAACTTGCTGGTTTGCCAAGTCCTAGTTGCCCCATATAAGCAAGTATATTGCATGTTAGAGGCTATACCAGGTCTCATGTGTGTTTTACGTGATGTATATAATGTAGGAATGAGATGGAGGCGGATCTCATCGGACTGAAGCTACTGGCAGCCGCTGGTTTTGATACAGACCAAGCCCATGGGGTCTATGAGAAGTCCAGGGAGATCCGAAGAGGCAGCTGGTCTCGGTTTCATCCTTGGTGTAAGAAAGAATAACAGTTTTTACCATGAGGCAGTGTCATGGAGGTGGTGCTGGAACTGTACAAGCAAATTTGTGCCGGAAGAAACTCCGGCTGGCGTTTTCCTTGCGGAGTTCTCCAATATTAATTATATTTTAGAGTAACTTTGTAAAAAGTTTTTAAGATTTAATACACCGTCTTGATATGACGACAGTGAAATAAAATTATTTATCACATACTCAAATTACTACTTGGTGGAGCGACCCCTACAAGTGCTATTACTACTTGGTCGTGTTTTGGGATCGAATTCTCATGCTTGAGCAGGAGATTGAATAGAGGGCACCTCTTTGAAACATATATCTGGACTCGCCGGTTCAAGGGCTTTGAGGCACCTCGATGCGAACCACGGCGGTGGAGGTCATAAACGTTGGTTGAAGGTTGACACCGTCTGCCTACAGTGCTCTTAGTCCCTCCCCATGTATGGTTTGGTTGGAGCTGGAGCCCTGAAGATTACGTGTAATTTTCTGTGTATAAACTCAACACTGGCTATCGAAATGTCAGGGAGAGAAATCCAACATCATTTTCTTTGTGTTGCATTGTACAATATCAGAGAAAAGCCAAAACCGGGGGGGGGGGGGGGGGGGGATGGTGTATCAGTGTGCAGACTGCAGTGACTAGACTAGTGACGGGCATGATTCGATGTTGGCGTAGCTCATGAGAGAGGAAATGTGATGGACAAAATCTACGCAATATTAAGAGTTCACGGGCAAAGGTCACAGGAAAAAAAATTAAAAGGACGTTTTAGAGGAATACCACCGCAAGGGACTAACTCTATCCAGTATTAAGAGTTTTATTTTGGGACATGTTTACCTTCGATCCAGTTTCAGATGTAGATATAATGTTATTTTCTAGAGACCCTAGTCTATCGAACCATGGGAAGTAATGCTTATTAAGGAGATTGGTGCAAAAACTTGTTAATAGTTCCAATTTTCCGGACAAAATTGCAAATGTGACAAAGACAATAATAAAGAAATAGGTCAGGGCTAAAGGTTTCGTTTGCTGCCATGTAGTTGCATTCGAGGTCCTATTTAGATAAAGTACATGACATTAGTGATGGGATCAAATTGGCAGATCTCCGGTAGGGGTTACCGAGCTAATAGTCCTACACGATGGTAATAGGGGAATGGGTTTTCGCCCAGGTTCGTGTTTTTCTTAGAGACAGAACACTACGTCCTGCTTGTGTTTGTGTTGTTTTGGGATGGAGTACAAAGTGCAAGTGATCTACCACGAGATCGCTGTGTCTAGATCTGATGATCTAAGTTGTGTCTTACAAACTAGCCCAGTCTCGGCTTATATAAGAATACCAAAGGCATATGATTATAAGTTTCTAGTCGGCTATGTCAGTGGAGAGGAGTTATCCACGGATAAGAAGTCCTTGTCTTGAACGACAAGGCTTTCTTTATGTTTCTTGTAGATCGCTATGGGCTTTCCAAAGGGGCCTAGGACGGAACCGACGAGGGGACCTCAAGCTGGCCGGCCTGGCTGGGAGTCAACATGGTAAGAGGCCCCCCTAGCCGGGACACCGTCAATAGCCCCTGAATAAGTCTTCAAATCTGGCCACACCTTGACTTCTCTGAGTTGTTCGCCATCTTTGGACGCCGATCTTGAAACTGGCTCAACGAGAACTTTCCCTGGTTAGTGTTTTCTGGTAGCGAAGCTTCGATACTGGACTGCATCCAAGGTGTCATGGACCACCATCTTGAAAAGGTTGAAGGAGTTTAGCCGAGCTGCACGCCGGAAAGGTTTCCCACATAGCCACCCGCTCGCAGCAGGCATTCATGACGAACTATTTCCGAAGTGGTGCGCACCACCTCGGTCTTTAGTTATCGATGCAGATGGCTAGCTTCCGTGGAATTTTTTTCTGCCAAGCCGGCTTCCGCGAGCCAGTTTTTCATGGAATATACCGATCGGTGCAATTTATTCTCTGTCGAGATATGCACCTGAAGGATAAAATAAAACCGCTGATCATAGTGGCCCTTGAGATCCAGGTCAATTTGCCGAATTCTTTCTTGATAGGACCAAATTCTCGCTTGATATGATCGAATTCTCGCTTGATAGCATATTTTAGGAAAAGCGCGGTGTGCAGTAGCTCCTGAAACACATTAAATTCCCTACATCGAATCAATAATGGAGTAGCCCTGAAACTCGGGTTGGACAACATGGTGACGGAGTCGATGCCTACCAATCACAGGTGCGGGGGCGGGGGGGGGGGGGGGGGGGGGGTCCCGAGCTAGTGGCTAGATACGATGGTAACAGTAGATGCAAGGTCTATTCATCAAATGTAAAGGGCGGACACTAGGCGTCATCCGGATGATACGCGCGCCAAAACAGCCGGTTCGCTAGCCGTATGATCAATCCACCAGCACACATCTTCCACCATATGATTCACTAACTTAGCTCAGCCTTTTTCGCTACGTGCGTGCTGAGCCGTGGAGGCATTGCTTTCCACACATCACGTGGGTTGTGGCCATCGGGACTGGTTTAAACTTTTTATTTCTTTTCAGATGACTGATTTTTGGCCATACAATGATTTTTTAGATGACTGATTTTGGGTCATGCAAGGAAAATTATATACGATCATACCCTGATGCCAACATCCATAGGTATGAGCTATGGTCGCATCAAAAGTAGTGGCGGCTTGATTGCTTTAAGGCGTGCTGCAATGGAGGCCCGACCGCCTCAACGAACTTGCGACGACATGCTTCTATGGCCGCAATGATGGCACAACGGCGGTGTGCTTCGTTGGCCTTGGTGATGCTGAGACGAAAGGTTGACCGCTTCGATGATGTTGCGACAACATGGTTGACGGCCGCTATGTGCTTTAACGGTTGCGGCGATGCTATGACAGCAACCTCGCTACTTCAATGATGTTATGATGGTGTGCTTCGACAGCCGTGGCGGGTGCTTCACGACCACGACGGGTGCTACGAGCCTACAATGGCAATCTGGCTGCTTCGATGATGTTGCGACGTCTTGTTTCGACGGCCGCGACAGGTGCTTCAATAGCGGCGGCGATGCTACGAAGGCAACCTGGCTGCTTCGATGATGTTACGACATCGTGTTTCGACGGCCGCGACAGGTGCTTCAATAGCCGCGACGATGCTACGATGCCAACCTGGCTGCTTTGATGATGTTGCGACATCGTGCTTCGATGGCCGCGACGCGTGCTTTGACAGCCGCGACGATGTTACGACCAACCGCAATGATGGCATGCTTCAAAACGGTCATGAAGATGCTGCGAGGGCGCGTTTCGATGACCACGGCGATGCTCTATGGTGGAGACTCGAGTGCTTCGACGATACTGCGATAGTGTGCTTCCCAGCCGTGGTGGTGTTGCAATGACGGTGGCACGGCTACTTCGACAATGCTACAATGGCAACCCGGCTGATCTAGTGATGCTTCAACGGTCACAACGTCACGTGATGCTTCAACGGTCACAGCGTCACGGATGCTACTCTAATCATTGCTATATCCAAACCGACGATGACTCCGTAAGCTTGATAGTACCAAATCCAACAAACATCCACGGTCAACATCAACATGATGTGTTGAAATCCTCGTTTGGTGCTTGATATGTGCTTCATCTTGAGATTTTTATTTATTAAACATATCATCCTGAGGTTATTTGCAGCATCACATATGTAGGTATGTGGCAAAGCAGTACATGTGATGTATATATATAAAAAGAACAATTAAGCCACAGGACCACGTACCTTGAGGCGAGCAAGTTAGCCGCTATGCAGTTACGATCGATAGGTGGGCTGTGGGCCGTCGGAATTTTGAATGCGGTCAGGTCGTGGGCAGGCTAACTCGCGTGATGGACAAAGAGGCATTCCGCGCGCACTCGGCACCACACAGGACGGCGTGCGATCAGACAGCACTCAACGCGGTTGACGAACCAAGAAATCATCAGACTGTTTCAAAGCGTTTTTCCTATGTAAAGGTAGTTCAAACAATATCAGAAGTCAAAATTACATCCAAGTCCGTAGACCATCTAGCAACGACTACAAGTACTGGAGCGAGCCAAAAGCGCGCCGCCATCAATGCCCTCCCTCATCATAGCCGAACAAACATTGTTGTAGTAGGCAGTCGGAAAGTCGTTGCGCTAACACCCCATAGAACCAGCGCACCAGAAACAACAACTGCCGCCGACGAAGAGAAGCATAGAGGGGGATGATGTAACTTGCGGACATACAGACGTGGACGAACGAATACCAGATCCAAGTGGACCCCCAAAGACAAACACAACTGGAACCCATGAGGTCCGCTGGAGGCACACTCCACACACACTCTGACAATGTTAGAACCACCGTCGGAACACAACCTCGGTAGGGAGGACCTAATTCCATCTCCATAAAGCCAACGCCGCCTTCGCTTCTGAGCATCACACAAACCCTAACAAAAATCAGAAAAACACCCAAAAATATAGCCCTCCCACCGGCAAGGCCCGGGGTCCACCACGCCTTAATGGTCGTAGGACCGTAGGACAGATAAAGCGGATCAGCGGCGGCGCTGGCGAGAGATAGGGAAAACACTTGCTGAGTTAATATGTACATTTTTTTTATTAAATATGAATGTTTAGTGAATACAAAAATATTATACACTCAAGGATTATATTTAAATTATATACAAAATATCCTTATATAAATAGTTCAAATTTTAAATTATGACTATTTTAAAATTTAATGTCTGTATAATTAAAGTATTTTTTGAATTGTAATCTTATAAATATTTTTATTATTCTAAATTATATGACCATTGTTTATACTTCATAAATACTATTTTAGATATATGAATATTTTAAATAATATGTGAACAATTTTTTAAAATAAATTATTTTCTTTGTATGTAAAATTTTTATACACATGAATATTCAAACATTATTTTTATTTGTGAGATTATAATTTACATACTTTCTACAAATTTAAAATGGGACACACTATCTGTACTTCATTTAAGCTCCACATGCGGCCGGCTCGAATACATATAGTTTTGTTATCTACCCCTCCGTTCCCAAATATAAGTCTTTTTAGAGATTCCAACAAGTGACTATATACGAAGCAAAATAAGTGAATCTACATTTAAAAATACATCTACATACATCCGTATGTTATAGTTCATTTGAAAGGTCTAAAAAGACTTACGTTTAGGAACGGAGGGAGTATAATGGATATGCTAATCGGGTAGGTAGAGTGGTTAGCGTGATTCTTCTGCTGGTGGTAGATCGTGCGCAAATGAGATGTTCCAGGAGTTGAAGTTAATATTTCAAGCAAATGCCCGATTGAGAGATATGAAGTCTCCAATAAGTTCTATAGCTGCAAGATGGAAGAGAACAGTTCTGTCAGTGAGCATATACTCAAAATATCTGGGTATAATAATCTCTTGATTCAATTGGGAGTTAATCTTCCAGATGATTGCGTCATTGACGGAATTCTCCAATCACTGCCACCAAGCTACAAGAGCTTCGTGATGAACTATAATATGCAAGGGATGAATAAGACTATTTCCGAGCTCTTCGCAATGCTGAAAACTGCGGAGGTAGAAATCAAGAAGGAGCATCAAGTGTTGATGGTCAACAAAACCACTAGTTTCAAGAAAAAGGGCAAAGGGAAGAAGAAGGGGAACTTCAAAAAGAACGGCAAGCAAGTTGCTACTCAGATACGAAACCCAAACCTGGACCTAAGCCTAAAACTGAGTGCTTCTACTGCAAGCAAACTGGTCACTTGAAGCGTAACTGCCCCAAGTATTTGGCGGATAAGAAGGATGACATGGTGAACAAAGGTATACGTGATATACATGTTATTGATGTGTACCTTACTAATGCTCGCAGTAGCACCTGGGTATTTGATACTGGTTCTGTTGCTAATATTTGCAACTCGAAACAGGGACTACGGATTAAGCGAAGATTGGCTAAGGATGAGGTAACGATGCGCGTGGGAAACGGTTCCAAAGTCGATGTGATCGCAGTCGGCACGCTACCTCTACATCTACCTTCGGGATTAATATTAGACCTAAATAATTGTTATTTGGTGCCAGCATTAAGCATGAACATTATATCTGGATCTTGTTTGATGCGAGACGGTTATTCATTTAAATCTGAGAATAATGGTTGTTCTATTTATATGAGTAATATCTTTTATGGTCATGCACCCTTAAAGAGTGGTCTATTTTTGTTGAATCTCGATAGTAGTGACACACATATTCATAGTGTTGAAGCCAAAAGATGCAGAGTTGATAATGATAGTGCAACTTATTTGTGACACTGCCGTTTAGGTCATATCGGTGTAAAGCGCATGAAGAAACTCCATACTGATGGACTTTTGGAACCACTTGATTATGAATCACTTGGTACTTGCGAACCGTGCCTCATGGGCAAGATGACTAAAACACCGTTCTCCGGTACTATGGAGAGAGCAACAGATTTGTTGGAAATCATACATACAGATGTATGTGGTCCGATAAATATTGAGGCTCGTGGCGGATATCGTTATATTCTCACCTTCACAGATGACTTAAGCAGATATGGGTATATCTACTTAATGAAACACAAGTCTGAAACATTTGAAAAGCTCAAAGAATTTCAGAGTGAAGTAGAAAATCATCGTAACAAGAAAATAAAATTCCTACGATCTGATCGTGGAGGAGAATATTTGAGTTACGAGTTTGGTGTACATTTGAAAAATTGTGGAATAGTTTCGCAACTCACGCCATCCGGAACACCACAGCGTAATGGTGTGTCCGAACGTCGTAATCATACTTTACTAGATATGGTGCGATCTATGATGTCTCTTACTGATTTACCGCTATCGTTTTGGGGATACGCTCTAGAGACGGCCGCATTCACGTTAAATAGGGCACCATCAAAATCCGTTGAGACGACGCCTTATGAACTGTGGTTTGGCAAGAAACCAAAGTTGTCGTTTCTGAAAGTTTGGGGCTGCGATGCTTATGTTAAAAAGCTTCAACCTGATAAGCTCGAACCCGAATCGGAGAAATGTGTCTTCATAGGATATCCAAAGGAAACTATTGGATACACCTTCTATCACAGATCCGAAGGCAAGACTTTTGTTGCTAAATTCGGAAACTTTTTGGAGAAGGAGTTTCTCTCGAAAGAAGTGAGTGGGAGGAAAGTAGAACTTGACGAGGTAACTGTACCTGCTCCCTCATTGGAAAGTAGTGCATCACAGAAAACTGTTTCAGTGACACCTACACTAGTTAGTGAGGAAGCTAGTGATAATGATCATGAAACTTCAGAACAAGATACTACTGAACCTCGTAGATCAACCAGAGTGAGATCCGCGCCAGAGTGGTACGGAAATCCTGTTCTGGAAGTCATGCTACTAGATCATGATGAGCCTACGAACTATGAAGAAGCGATGGTGAGCCCAGATTCCGCAAAATGGCTTGAAGCCATGAAATCTGAGATGGGATCCATGTATGAGAACAAAGTATGGACTTTGGTTGACTTGCCCGATGATCGACAAGCAATTGAGAATAAATGGATCTTCAAGAAGAAGACTGACGCTGACGGTAATATTACTGTCTACAAAGCTCGACTCGTCACAAAAGGTTTTCGGCAAGTTCAAGGGATTGACTACGATGAGACCTTCTCACCCGTAGCGATGCTTAAGTCTGTCCGAATCATGTTAGCAATTGCCGCATTTTATGATTATGAAATTTGGCAGACGGATGTCAAAACTGCATTCCTGAATGGATTTCTGGAAGAAGAGTTGTATATGATGCAACCAGAAGGTTTTGTCGATCCAAAGGGAGCTAACAAAGTGTGCAAGCTCCAGCGATCCATTTATGGACTGGTGCAAGCCTCTCGGAGTTGGAATAAACGTTTTGATAGTGTGATCAAAGCATTTGGTTTTATACAGACTTTTGGAGAAGCCTGTATTTACAAGAAAGTGAGTGGGAGCTCTGTAGCATTTCTGATATTATATGTGGATGACATATTACTAATTGGAAATGATATAGAATTTCTGGATAGCATAAAGGGATACTTGAATAAGAGTTTTTCAATGAAAGACCTCGGTGAAGCTGATTACATATTAGGCATTAAGATCTATAGAGATAGATCAACACACTTAATTGGACTTTCATAGAGCACATACCTTGACAAAGTTTTGAGGAAATTCAAAATGGATCAAGCAAAGAAAGGGTTCTTGCCCGTGTTACAAGGTGTGAAGTTGAGTAAGACTCAATGCCCGACCACTGCAGAAGATAGAGAGAAAATGAAAGATGTTCCCTATGCTTCAGCCATAGGCTCTATCATGTATGCAATGCTGTGTACCAGACCTGATGTGTGCCTTGCTATAAGTCTAGCAGGGAGGTACCAAAGTGATCCATGAGTGGATCACTGGACAGCGGTCAAGAACATCCTAAAATACCTGAAAAGGACTAAGGATATGTTTCTCATATATGGAGGTGACAAAGAGCTCATCGTAAAAGGTTACGTTGATGCAAGCTTTGACACTGATCCGGACGATTCTAAATCGCAAACCGGATACGTGTTTACATTAAACGGTGGAGCTGTCAGTTGGTGCAGTTCTAAACAAAGCGTTGTAGCGGGATCTACATGTGAAGCGGAGTACATAGCTGCTTCGAAAGCAGCAAATGAAGGAGTCTGGATGAAGGAGTTCATATCCGATCTAGGTGTCATACCTAGTGCATCGGGTCCAATAAAAATCTTTTATGACAATACTGGTGCAATTGCCTTGGCAAAGGAATCCAGATTTCACAAGAGAACCAAGCACATCAAGAGACGCTTCAATTCCATCCGGGATGTAGTCCAGGTGGGAGACATAGAGATTTGCAAGATACATACGGATCTGAATGTTGCAGACCCGTTGACTAAGCATCTTCCACGAGCAAAACATGATCAGCACCAAGGCTCCATGGGTGTTAGAATCATTACTGTGTAATCTAGATTATTGACTCTAGTGCAAGTGGGAGACTGAAGGAAATATGACCTAGAGGCAATAATAAAGTTATTATTTATTTACTTATATCATGATAAATGTTTATTATTCATGCTCGAATTGTATTATATGGAAACATAATACATGTGTGAATACATAGACAAACAGAGTGTCACTAGTATGCCTCTACTTGACTAGCTCGTTAATCAAAGATGGTTATGTTTCCTAACCATGAACAAGGAGTTGTTATTTGATTAACGGGATCACATCATTAAGTGAATGATCTGATTGACATGACCCATTCCATTATCTTAGCACCGATCGTTTAGTATGTTGCTATTGCTTTCTTCATGACTTATACATGTTCCTATGACTATGAGATTATGCAACTCCCGTTTGCCGGAGGAACACTTTGTGTGCTACCAAACGTCACAACGTAAATGGGTGATTATAAAGGTGCTCTACAGGTGTCTCCAAAGGTACATGTTGGGTTGGCGTATTTCGAGATTAGGATTTGTCACTCCGATTGTCGGAGAGGTATCTCTGGGCCCTCTCGGTAATGCACATCACATAAGCCTTGCAAGCATTGCAACTAATGAGTTAGTTGCGAGATGATGTATTACAGAATGAGTAAAGAGACTTGCCGGTAACGAGATTGAAATAGGTATTGAGATACCGACGATCGAATCTCGGGCAAGTAACATACCGATGACAAAGGGAACAACGTATGTTGTTATGCGGTCTGACCGATAAAGATCTTCGTAGAATATGTAGGAGCCAATATGAGCATCCAGGTTCCGCTATTGGTTATTGACCGGAGACGTGTCTCGGTCATGTCTGCATTGTTCTCGAACCCGTAGGGTCCGCACGCTTAAGGTTTCGATGACAGTTATATTATGAGTTTATGAGTTTTGATGTACCGAAGTTAGTTCGGAGTCCCGGATGTGATCATGGACATGACGAGGAGTCTCGAAATGGTCGAGACATAAAGATTGATATATTGGACGGCTATATTCGGACACCGGAAGTGTTCCGGGTGATTTCAGAGAAAACCGGAGAGCCGGAGGGTTACCGAACCCCCCCGGGAGAAGTAATGGGCCATATGGGCCTTAGTGGAGAGAGAGAGGGGCAGCCAAAGGTGGGCCGCGCGCCTCCTCCCCCCTTGGTCCGAATTGGACTAGGAGAGGGGGGGCGGCGCCCCCCTTTCCCTCTCCCTCCCCACTTCTTTCCCCCTCCTAGTAGGGGTCCTACTCCTACTAGGAGGAGGACTCCTCCTTGGCGCGCCATAGAGGGCCGGCCGGCCTCCTCCCCTTGATCCTTTATATACGGGGGCAGGGGGCACCCCTTGACACACAAGTTGATCCACGTGATCATATTCTTAGCCGTGTGCGGTGCCCCCTTCCACCATAGTCCTCGATAATATTGTAGCGGTGCTTAGGCGAAGCCCTGCGACGGTAGTACATCAAGATCGTCACCACGCCGTCGTGCTGATGGAACTCTTCCCCGACACTTTGCTGGATCGGAGTCCGGGGATCGTCATCGAGCTGAACGTGTGCTAGAACTCGGAGGTGCCGTAGTTTCGGTGCTTGATCAGTCGGGCCGTGGAGACGTACGACTACATCAACCAAGTTAACGCTTCCGTTGTCGATCCACAAGGGTACGTAGATCACACTCTCCCCCTTTCGTTGCTATGCATCACCATGATCTTGCGTGTGCGTAGGAATTTTTTTGAAATTACTACGTTCCCCAACAGTGGCATCCGAGCCTAGGTTTTATATGTTGATGTTATTTGCACGAGTAGAACACAAGTGAGTTGTGGGCGATATAAGTCATACTGCTTACCAGCATGCCATACTTTGGTTCGGCGGTATTGTTGGACGAAGCGGCCCGGACCGACATTACGCGTACGCTTACGCAAGACCGGTTCTCCCGACGTGCTTTGCACATAGGTGGCTTGCGGGTGACAGTTTCTCCAACTTTAGTTGAACCGAGTGTGGCTACGCCTGGTCCTTGCGAAGGTTCAAACAACACCAATTTGACAAACTATCGTTGTGGTTTTGATGCGTAGGTAAGATTGGTTCTTGCTTAAGCCCGTAGCAGCCACGTAAAACTTGCAACAACAAAGTAGAGGACGTCTAACTTGTTTTTGCAGGGCATGTTGTGATGTGATATGGTCAAGACATGAAGCTAAATTTTATTGTATGAGATGATCATGTTTTGTAACCGAGTTATCGGCAACTGACAGGAGCCATATGGTTGTCGCTTTATTATATGCAATGCAATCGCGCTGTAATGCTTTACTTTATCACTAAGCGGTAGCGATAGTCGTGGAAGCATAAGATTGGAGAGACGACAATGATGCTACGATGGAGATCAAGGTGTCGCGCCGGTGACGATGGTGATCACGACGGTGCTTCGAAGATGGAGATCACAAGCACAAGATGATGATGGCCATATCATATCACTTATATTGATTGCATGTGATGTTTATCTTTTATGCATCTTATCTTGCTTTGATTGACGGTAGCATTATAAGATGATCTCTCACTAATTATCAAGAAGTGTTCTCCCTGAGTATGCACCGTTGCGAAAGTTCTTCGTGCTGAGACACCACGTGATGATCGGGTGTGATAGGCTCTACGTTCAAATACAACGGGTGCAAAACAGTTGCACACGCGGAATACTCGGGTTATACTTGACGAGCCAAGTATATACAGATATGGCCTCGGAACACGGATACCGAAAGGTCGAGCGTGAATCATATGGTAGATGTGATCAACATAGTGATGTTCACCAATGAAACTACTCCATCTCACGTGATGATCGGACATGGTTTAGTTGATTTGGATCACGTAATCACTTAGAGGATTAGAGGGATGTCTATCTAAGTGGGAGTTCTTTAAGTAAATTAATTGAACCTAAATTTATCATGAAACTTAGTACCTGATAGTATCTTGCTTGTTTATGCTTGATTGTAGATAGATGGCTCGTGCTGTTGTTCCGTTGAATTTTAATGCGTTCCTTGAGAAAGCAAAGTTGAAAGATGATGGTAGCAATTACACGGACTGAGTCCGTAACTTGAGGATTATCCTCATTGCTGCACAGAAGAATTACGTCATGGAAGCACCGCTGGGTGCCAGGCCTGCTGTTGGAGCAACACTAGATGTTATGAACGTCTGGCAGAGCAAAGCTGATGACTACTCGATAGTTCAGTGTGCCATGCTTCACGGCTTAGAATCGGGACTTCAACGACGTTTTGAACGTCATGGAGCATATGAGATGTTCCAGGAGTTGAAGTTAATATTTCAAGCAAATGCCCGATTGAGAGATATGAAGTCTCCAATAAGTTTTATAGCTGCAAGATGGAAGAGAACAGTTCTGTCAGTGAGCATATACTCAAAATGTCTGGGTATAATAATCTCTTGATTCAATTGGGAGTTAATCTTCCAGATGATTGCGTCATTGACAGAATTCTCCAATCACTGCCACCAAGCTACAAGAGCTTCGTGATGAACTATAATATGCAAGGGATGAATAAGACTATTCCCGAGCTCTTCGCAATGCTGAAAGCTGCGGAGGTAGAAATCAAGAAGGAGCATCAAGTGTTGATGGTCAACAAGACCACTAGTTTCAAGAAAAAGGGCAAAGGGAAGAAGAAGGGGAACTTCAAAAAGAACGGCAAGCAAGTTGCTACTCAAGAGAAGAAACCCAAACCTGGACCTAAGCCTAAAACTGAGTGCTTCTACTGCAAGCAGACTGGTCACTGGAAGCGTAACTGCCCCAAGTATTTGGCGGATAAGAAGGATGACAAGGTGAACAAAGGTATATGTGATATACATGTTATTGATGTGTACCTTACTAATGCTCGCAGTAGCACCTGGGTATTTGATACTGGTTCTGTTGCTAATATTTGCAACTCGAAACAGGGACTACGGATTAAGCGAAGATTGGCTAAGGATGAGGTAACGATGCGCGTGGGAAACGGTTCCAAAGTCGATGTGATCGCAGTCGGCACGCTACCTCTACATCTACCTTCGGGATTAATATTAGACCTAAATAATTGTTATTTGGTGCCAGCATTAAGCATGAACATTATATCTGGATCTTGTTTGATGCGAGACGGTTATTCATTTAAATCTGAGAATAATGGTTGTTCTATTTATATGAGTAATATCTTTTATGGTCATGCACCCTTAAAGAGTGGTCTATTTTTGTTGAATCTCGATAGTAGTGACACACATATTCATAGTGTTGAAGCCAAAAGATGCAGAGTTGATAATGATAGTGCAACTTATTTGTGACACTGCCGTTTAGGTCATATCGGTGTAAAGCGCATGAAGAAACTCCATACTGATGGACTTTTGGAACCACTTGATTATGAATCACTTGGTACTTGCGAACCGTGCCTCATGGGCAAGATGACTAAAACACCGTTCTCCGGTACTATGGAGAGAGCAACAGATTTGTTGGAAATCATACATACAGATGTATGTGGTCCGATAAATATTGAGGCTCGTGGCGGATATCATTATTTTCTCACCTTCACAGATGACTTAAGCAGATATGGGTATATCTACTTAATGAAACACAAGTCTGAAACATTTGAAAAGCTCAAAGAATTTCAGAGTGAAGTAGAAAATCATCGTAACAAGAAAATAAAATTCCTACGATCTGATCGTGGAGGAGAATATTTGAGTTACGAGTTTGGTGTACATTTGAAAAATTGTGAAATAGTTTCGCAACTCACGCCACCCGGAACACCACAGCGTAATGGAGCGTAATGGTGTGTCCGAACGTCGTAATCATACTTTACTAGATATGGTGCGATCTATGATGTCTCTTACTGATTTACCGCTATCGTTTTGGGGATACGCTCTAGAGACGGCCGCATTCACGTTAAATAGGGCACCATCAAAATCCGTTGAGACGACGCCTTATGAACTGTGGTTTGGCAAGAAACCAAAGTTGTCGTTTCTGAAAGTTTGGGGCTGCGATGTTTATGTGAAAAAGCTTCAACCTGATAAGCTCGAACCCAAATCGGAGAAATGTGTCTTCATAGGATATCCAAAGGAAACTATTGGATACACCTTCTATCACAGATCCGAAGGCAAGACTTTTGTTGCTAAATTCGGAAACTTTCTGGAGAAGGAGTTTCTCTCGAAAGAAGTGAGTGGAAGGAAAGTAGAACTTGACGAGGTAACTGTACCTGCTCCCTTATTGGAAAGTAGTGCATCACAGAAAACTGTTTCAGTGACACCTACACCAGTTAGTGAGGAAGCTAGTGATAATGATCATGAAACTTCAGAACAAGATACTACTGAACCTCGTAGATCAACCAGAGTGAGATCCGCGCTAGAGTGGTACGGAAATCCTGTTCTGGAAGTCATGCTACTAGATCATGATGAGCCTACGAACTATGAAGAAGCGATGGTGAGCCCAGATTCCGCAAAATGGCTTGAAGACATGAAATCTGAGATGGGATCCATGTATGAGAACAAAGTATGGAGTTTGGTTGACTTGCCCGATGATCGGCAAGCAATTGAGAATAAAATGGATCTTCAAGAAGAAGACTGACGCTGACGGTAATATTACTGTCTACAAAGCTCGACTCGTCACAAAAGGTTTTTGGCAAGTTCAAGGGATTGACTACGATGAGACCTTCTCACCCGTAGCGATGCTTAAGTCTGTCCGAATCATGTTAGCAATTGCCGCATTTTATGATTATGAAATTTGGCAGACGGATGTCAAAACTGCATTCCTGAATGGATTTCTGGAAGAAGAGTTGTATATGATGCAACCAGAAGGTTTTGTCGATCCAAAGGGAGCTAACAAAGTGTGCAAGCTCCAGCGATCCATTTATGGACTGGTGCAAGCCTCTCGGAGTTGGAATAAACGTTTTGATAGTGTGATCAAAGCATTTGGTTTTATACAGACTTTTGGAGAAGCCTGTATTTACAAGAAAGTGAGTGGGAGCTCTGTAGCATTTCTGATATTATATGTGGATGACATATTACTAATTGGAAATGATATAGAATTTCTGGATAGCATAAAGGGATACTTGAATAAGAGTTTTTCAATGAAAGACCTCGGTGAAGCTGCTTACATATTAGGCATTAAGATCTATAGAGATAGATCAACACACTTAATTGGACTTTCATAGAGCACATACCTTGACAAAGTTTTGAGGAAATTCAAAATGGATCAAGCAAAGAAAGGGTTCTTGCCCGTGTTACAAGGTGTGAAGTTGAGTAAGACTCAATGCCCGACCACTGCAGAAGATAGAGAGAAAATGAAAGATGTTCCCTATGCTTCAGCCATAGGCTCTATCATGTATGCAATGCTGTGTACCAGACCTGATGTGTGCCTTGCTATAAGTCTAGCAGGGAGGTACCAAAGTGATCCATGAGTGGATCACTGGACAGCGGTCAAGAACATCCTAAAATACCTGAAAAGGACTAAGGATATGTTTCTCATATATGGAGGTGACAAAGAGCTCATCGTAAAAGGTTACGTTGATGCAAGCTTTGACACTGATCCGGACGATTCTAAATCGCAAACCGGATACGTGTTTACATTAAACGGTGGAGCTGTCAGTTGGTGCAGTTCTAAACAAAGCGTTGTAGCGGGATCTACATGTGAAGCGGAGTACATAGCTGCTTCGGAAGCAGCAAATGAAGGAGTCTGGATGAAGGAGTTCATATCCGATCTAGGTGTCATACCTAGTGCATCGGGTCCAATGAAAATCTTTTGTGACAATACTGGTGCAATTGCCTTGGCAAAGGAATCCAGATTTCACAAGAGAACCAAGCACATCAAGAGACGCTTCAATTCCATCCGGGATCTAGTCCAGGTGGGAGACATAGAGATTTGCAAGATACATACGGATCTGAATGTTGCAGACCCGTTGACTAAGCCTCTTCCACGAGCAAAACATGATAAGCACCAAGGCTCCATGGATGTTAGAATCATTACTGTGTAATCTAGATTATTGACTCTAGTGCAAGTGGGAGACTGAAGGAAATATGCCCTAGAGGCAATAATAAAGTTATTATTTATTTCCTTATATCATGATAAATGTTTATTATTCATGCTAGAATTGTATTAAATGGAAACATAATACATGTGTGAATACATAGACAAACAGAGTGTCACTAGTATGCCTCTACTTGACTAGCTCGTTAATCAAAGATGGTTATGTTTCCTAACCATGAACAAGGAGTTGTTATTTGATTAACGGGATCACATCATTAAGTGAATGATCTGATTGACATGACCCATTCCATTAGCTTAGCACCCGATCGTTTAGTATGTTGCTATTGCTTTCTTCATGACTTATACATGTTCCTATGACTATGAGATTATGCAACTCCCGTTTGCCGGAGGAACACTTTGTGTGCTACCAAACGTCACAACGTAAATGGGTGATTATAAAGGTGCTCTACAGGTGTCTCCAAAGGTACATGTTGGGTTGGCGTATTTCGAGATTAGGATTTGTCACTCCGGTTGTCGGAGAGGTATCTCTGGGCCCTCTCGGTAATGCACATCACATAAGCCTTGCAAGCATTGCAACTAATGAGTTAGTTGCGAGATGATGTATTACGGAACGAGTAAAGAGACTTGCCGGTAACTAGATTGAACTAGGTATTGAGATACCGACGATCAAATCTCGGGCAAGTAACATACCGATGACAAAGGGAACAACGTATGTTGTTATGCGGTCTGACCGATAAAGATCTTCGTAGAATATGTAGGAGCCAATATGAGCATCCAGGTTCCGCTATTGGTTATTGACCGGAGACGTGTCTCGGTCATGTCTGCATTGTTCTCGAACCCGTAGGGTCCGCACGCTTAAGGTTTCGATGACAGTTATATTATGAGTTTATGAGTTTTGATGTACCGAAGTTAGTTCGGAGTCCCGGATGTGATCACGGACATGACGAGGAGTCTCGAAATGGTCGAGACATAAAGATTGATATATTGGACGGCTATATTCGGACACCGGAAGTGTTCCGGGTGATTTCGGAGAAAACCGGAGAGCCGGAGGGTTACCGGAACCCCCCCCCCCCCGGGAGAAGTAATGGGCCATATGGGCCTTAGTGGAGAGAGAGAGGGGCAGCCAAAGGTGGGCCGCGCGCCTCCTCCCCCCTTGGTCCGAATTGGACTAGGAGAGGGGGGCCGGCGCCCCCCTTTCCCTCTCCCTCCCCACTTCTTTCCCCCTCCTAGTAGGAGTCCTACTCCTACTAGGAGGAGGACTCCTCCTTGGCGCGCCATAGAGGGCCGGCCGGCCTCCTCCCCTTGATCCTTTATATACGGGGGCAGGGGGCACCCCTTGACACACAAGTTGATCCACGTGATCATATTCTTAGCCGTGTGCGGTGCCCCCTTCCACCATAGTCCTCGATAATATTGTAGCGGTGCTTAGGCGAAGCCCTGCGACGGTAGTACATCAAGATCGTCACCACGCCGTCGTGCTGACGGAACTCTTCCCCGACACTTTGCTGGATCGGAGTCCGGGGATCGTCATCAAGCTGAACGTGTGCTAGAACTCGGAGGTGCCGTAGTTTCGGTGCTTGATCAGTCGGGCCGTGGAGACGTACGACTACATCAACCAAGTTAACGCTTCCGTTGTCGATCTACAAGGGTACGTGATCACACTCTCCCCCTCTCGTTGCTATGCATCACCATGATCTTGCGTGTGCGTAGGAAATTTTTTGGAATTACTACGTTCCCCAACACAAACGAGATAAGCACTGTATTTGCATGTCAAAGCTAAGTTTTTGCACCATTTTGATGTACGTCACAACTTCTAGCATCAAAGTGACCGTTTACGTCAAGTTCTAACACCATCGATGTAAATCACTCAAAAATGGTCTAGCCTTAGAGATTGTTTCTTGCCCTCCCTCTTGGGGTGCCCTGCCCCTCCTTATATAAGTTGAAGGAGCGGGTTACATGTGGAGTCCTATTGGGATTAGGACTAGTCTATTACAAGTCGAATCCTAGACTGCCCACTTAAGGGAAAACTCCTTATGCCTTTCCTCGTAAACCGGCCCACCATAACATGAGTCGGCCTTCTAGGCCTTGGGCCTAGTCTTCTATTTAACCCGCCGTTAGGGCCATCCGTGAGTCGCCAGGCTCGTGAGTCGCCACTCCGGCGGGTTACCAATAAAAACGCAAAGTCCGGTCGGGTCATACCGCGGGGTATATCCCCGACACTTCCCGCGATCCATTTTACTTGTCGCTTAAACAGATGCATCGAAGGGGGTAGAGGTGCGAAAAAGGGAAGCACTCCAAAAACTAAAAAAAGGGCCAAGTTAGGTAGTGCATTTGAGATTTGACGGTTTGAAAGTATATTTGCCCTTTTTCCAAAGAATAATACTTCCCGCGATCCATTTTACTTGTCGCTTAATCAGATGCATCGAAGGGGGTAGAGGTGCGAAAAAGGGAACCACTCCAAAAACTAAAAAATGGGCCAAGTTAGGTTGTACATTTGAGATTTGACGGTTTGAAAAAAAAAAGGCCAAGTTATGTAGTACATTTGAGATTTGGCGGTTTGAAAGTATAATTGCGTGGGGGGGTGAAAAAAACTGCAAGCACTCCACGTCGGAGTGGTGAGTAGGCATGTAACGAGACAACCAAGCTAATGGCCGAAACTAGCATGCCTAAAGAGAAATCTTAACTCTATATGAATTTTGATTTTGCTAACCACATGTCCCATGCAGTGACTACAAGGTCCGTAGGCCGGTATATAAGCAGCTCATGTTCCCTTTCCTCAGGCGATGTGGTACTAAAAGCATGCACGGAAGCAGGCGATGTGGTATTTGAGAAATAGCAACCGAAAGCTCCGTCTGTGGACCGAGCGCGAGCAACATAGGCCCTCTTATAGCCCAACAGGCCCACAACTAAAGAGACTAGCAGCTCGTCCACGATGAGCGTTATGTTTGCCAAGAAAAGGAAGAAAAAAAAATAGAGGGAAGAGCAACGTTATTGTCCCAGCCTGTACTGGACGACATTGCGATGCTGAACAAGCCACCAGTTAATCAAATCCAAGCAAGCATTCAGTGGACATGTGACCAAGAGGCCCATGACAGGCTAATCTAGCTTATAACATGATGCGTCTTGTGTTTTGGTCTAACCACGATTGATTGTGGGATGAACAAAACACGACTTGGTTGAATGTGCCACTAATATTCTTGCAAGATTGTCGTTGGGCTGACACGAGATGCTGGTGTAATGTGCTTTTGCGGGCTCAATAATGCATATATAATAAATATACTAGCTACATGCTCATGCGTTACTATCGGCGACAATGCACATGCAGCCGATGGGACGCGAGGATCATGGTAGACAGGTGATGAAGACAGGTTTCGTGGCCCTTCCACCAAGTGATGATGGACGGGACTGGGTATGTGGACGAGATGTAGGGGCGTGACTTCGAGTACATGATAGTGTGAAGAGGGGATAGAGCGAGTCAGCAGTAGGGGCGGGAAGGAGTGGACTACGAGTTGAAGCGTTGCACAAAAAAGATGAGGCGATGATAGGAGGCCGATCGCCGCGCAGCGCAGCCGCATGATACGTGCTTTCATAACCGCCCATTGGTGTTGTATGCCTGCTGGAAATTTACATGACAAAGATAAGTTAAAGATTTCCCTAAAAAAAGTTGAAGATTGTCCAACCACTAATGCAATATGCTTTCATTCACAATTCCATTGCGAATGTGCAAATGCACTCAAGAAAAGGTGCCAGCGTTGATTGATTGAATGGTTAATTAGTGTGTGTGTGTGTGTGGGGGGGGGGGGGGGGGGGGATGGATAGGGTTTTAGTCCTCGCATGAGCGGCGTTTGGACGGATGTCGCCGCTTCTTTTTTAAGTCAGTCTTTTGGCTCCGATCCTCCTTAAGTTTGTCTGTTTGGACAGTTTAAACGGAGCTCCTGCGTAGATTCCTGCCAGCTTGTCCGGGCAGCAAGGTTAAAGTTTCTCGTCTTGCGTACGCAACGACGTTTTTTGCTGTCAGGTTCTTCAAATCTATTCAGGCATTCAACGACGACAACTGTGGTTCTAGGGGTGCTGGTCCTTAGGGCTGTCATCGCCAAGGTCAGGCCGACTCCGGTGTGGGAGCAGCGAGAACGGCGAGTTGGCGGCTCGTTCTGGCGGCGGTAACGGTCGTTCAGTTGTCCATGAACCTCGATGTAATTCTCATTATGTTTGAGGTGTTTCGTACTATCGGGGAATCTTTATAATAGTTTTGATTCTTTTCACAAAAACAAAAATAGTGTGAAGTTATTAAGGGAGAAGTTGGATCTAGTATAACTGATGACGCAGTGCATCGTTTCTTATTAAACTTTGTTGTCGGCATGATGGACCTCGTAGGAACTCGTGGATCGCCGAGGAGCCGCACACACGCGTAAACTGTGATCCGTCTTTTACACACCATCGAACACACTGCAGATCTTGCATCGTAAGTGCATCCGTGTCTACTTCGTACGCAAACGATAGGTGAATCCGGGTCTACTTCGTACGTAGTATGTGCGCATCGGGCGGGTTTCTCATAAAAGGCCATACCATTAACCGCCGTATCCACCGATAGATTGATCCAACTTCAAACGCCGCCGCCGCACTGCTACTGTGCAGGTAATCCGACCGGTTGGCTCGCACGGTGGCGGCCGGTGGGAATGTATAGGCCCGGCGGCAGAGAGAAGGGCCGGAGGCGGCGACGGAACTATGTGGGGACGAGCAGCGGCCTGCCCACGATCGAGTTTGAATGGGAGCGGGCGCTAGGGTTTGGCCGGTTTAAATACACATAGATTGCCAAGTACCTTTCATCGGGGGTCTCGGCAAAAACTGCCCACCATTACAGGGACGTCAGCTACAAACAGCTGTGCCACATGGCTCCTCTTTGCCGGGTGCCTTCTACAGGGCTCTCGGCATACTGCATAAGCCGAGTGCCTTTTATGTTTGCCGAGTGTATAGCTAGCGGGGCTCGGCAGAACTTCCCATGTGCACTAGTAGAAAACGGGCCATTAGCACCGGTTTGTAAAGGCCTTTAGTGCCGGTTATGGAACCGGCACTAACGTTTCGGCACTAAAGCCCTCCCCCTTTAGTACCGGTTCAGCACGAACCGGTGCTAAAGGGGAACCACGTGGCACGAGCCAGCTCCGGGGGCTGGGAGCTCTTTAGTACCGGTTGGTAACACCAACCGGTACTAAATGGTTATGGGTTTTTGTTTTATGTTGTATTTTTCAATTAAATTTGTGTTATCAATTTAATTTAGAATTGTTTTACGTTATAATGAGTTGTAGTCGTTGTCGTCGTCATCATCATCGCATATTAATAAATAAATAAACTGTAGCTAGCTAAAAATCATCGTAGTCGTCTAATTACCACTATTTAATCATCATAGTCATTACCGCGCTAGCTATCTAATCATCATCAACGCTGACTAGCTTAAAGAGGAAACATTCACTTTGTAACAGAAGCAAAGATATCATCAAGTTCAACATAATCGTCACCAAGATCGAAGTTCAGGACACGGACATGAGACAAGTACTAATTAAGAGCATGAACTAGTAGCTACTGATCCTGCTGCTCCCTCTCAGGTAGAATAGCATAGAACATGTATAGCTCTCCTGATTCATCATACTGGAGCATGCAGATGAATCTGTCTCCTAATCTTGGGTTGCGCTTCACCTTACTGCCCCCTAATACTTCTCTGCGATCGTTAACAATTTTGCTCCAATCTTTCACTATTAAGCATTCTTCGCTTTCAGAAATCCTGAATGCACTCATGTGCAATGTAGGAAATCTTGGTCGTAAGCTAACCATTGACATGCGACCTTTTGTCTCGATCCACTGAGGCACAACTGTCATCGAAAGTCCCTGTTGAACAACATCTTATAGTAATTAATATACTAAGCAATGAAAGTTTAGCTTCAAAAATAATGTATGCAAAAGATGCACTAATTAAGGACAAATATTTAAAATCTTATCATCTTTTGATTATAGATGTGACCGTAGTTCAATACGATCACCATTGGTCGCACGTTTTGAGTACTAACATTTCTAAGTTTAGGAAAAAAATTTGTCTTGACAGTATTAAGATCCTCAAGCCATGAAACATAATGACTTATCTCCTCGCAGTTTAGTTGAGCCCCGGGGCAATAGTAGGTCCTGTCTACCAAGCGCCGGACATGTTTGCTTGAACCGAAATAAGCTGACAATACAAATTAGTTGTCAACTATTTTTGAATAAACTGTATGAAAGACATAAACATATGCATGCATGGTTGAGAAAAACTCACCAAATGGTAGAACTGGAGGCGTTTGCACATCGACCCAGATGTCTATATTACCTTCAATATCATCTTCCGGACGAATATCAAAGGTGATAACCATATCAGGCTCAAATGCATAAGCCTTGCATAGTGCTTGCCAAGTTTTGCATTCAAAATGGGTGTATGTGTCTCCATTATATAATTTGACGTTGAAAGTATACCCATGCTCCGTCTTCAAGTAAACTCTCTTTACCTCCATATCATCTATAGCACTAAAACCTATCTTATCCAAGACAAAAATTCTTGCATGGCAGGGGATGCGCTATAGTAGAATAGTGAAAATTTAAAATTATAAGTTGAAGCAAATGAAGCATAAGTTTTGCATTCAAATAATAATTGACAAAGTGACTTACTGTATCAACTTCGAATGTCTCATCCAGCTTGATGCTGAAGCGCCTACCATCAACAAGGAAATTTTGGTCGCACAGGCCGCGCTGGTCTTCACAGTGTTCGCACAAAATAAAATCTTTTTCGTCGTCAGATGACATTTCCTATGTTCATATAGGTGAAACATTAAACATCTATATCTAGCCAAATATATATTCATCTAACATTTGACATTAATATATCTAACTATATATTCAATTGACATTACTATATATTTAACTTTTCTATCTAATTCATCTAACATTCGACATTAATCTAACATTTATATAAACTCAAAATATATAAAAAATTAAATAAACAGAAAAACTCATTAACAAATAATATTTTAATTAGATCATCAAATCTCAGATACCTAAATTTTTCTTACTAAAAATAAACTAGTTATATTAATTATTGAACTAGTTCAAATCTCATATACCTAAATTTTTCTTACTAAAAATAAACTAGTTATATTAATTATTGAACTAGTTCAAATCTCATATACCTAAATTTTTCTTACTAAAAATAAACTAGTTATATTAATTATTGAACTAGTTCAAATCTCATATACCTAAATTTTCTTACTAAAAATAAACTAGTTATATTAATTATTGAACTAGTTCAAATCTCATATACCTAAATTTTCTTACTAAAAATAAACTAGTTATATTAATTATTCAACTAGTTCTAATCTCTAGTTCGACAATCTTTCTATCTAGCTAATTCATCTAACATTCGACATTAATCTAACATTCGATCATCTAATTAACTTTTCTGAAAAACAGAAAATAAGAAAAAAAAAATGTGTGTGTATGTGTGTGTATACGTATATGTGTGTACGTATGTGTGTATGTGTGTGTATGCGTGTGTGGTATATCCATGTGTGTGTGTGCATGCGCGCCGCCCCGTACGTACGAGCGGGGGCGCCGGCGTACGGGGCGGGGGCGGCGGCGTACGGGGCGGGGGCGTCGGCGTTCGGGGCGGCGGCGGGGACGGACGGCGGCGCGCGGCGTTCGGGGCGGACGGCGCGCGGCGCGGCGGCCGGGTACGCGCGAGGAGAGAGCGAGATACGTACGGACGGCGGTGCGGGACGACGACGGGACCGCGTCGCGGGACGACGACGGACGGCGGCGCGCGGCGTTCGGGGCGGCGGCGGGGACGACGACGACGACGACGGGCGACGGGCGGCGGCGACGGGAGCGGCGCGCGAGAGGTTGACGAAAGAAGTGGGGAGATGTAACTGAAATTTCGTAAGTGCTGTATATATAGGGTGAGCCTTTAGTACCGGTTGGAGCCACCAACCGGTACTAAAGGCCTACTTTGGCCAGGCAAAGAGGCGGGAAGAGCAGGCCTTTAGTACCGGTTGGTGGTTCCAACCGGTACTAAAGGGGGGGGGCCTTTAGTACCGGTTGGAGCCACCAACCGGTACTAAAGGCCTTGCGCTGCCACCCCAAAGTTTAGTCCCACCTCGCCCGGCGAAGGGCAGCCGCACTGGTTTATAAACCGAACCGCGGCTACCTCTTCGAACTCCACTGTATAGCAAGCTTCTGGGCCTAATTAATTAGGGCACGCTGCCTTTTGGGTCTGCTGGCCCTCCTGGGCCTGCATTTGCACACCCTAGGTCTGGTAGACCCACAGGGCAGTGTGCCAACAATTTTGCTATATAGTTTTTTTTCTGCATTGCTTATTTTCTTTTATTTATTTTTGAGTAGTTTTTATATAGTTTTTTCTTTTCTGCATTATTTATTTTCTTCTATTTATTTTTGAGTAATTTTTTTGTATGGTTTTTTTATTTTCTGCATTATTTATTTTTGTATAGTCCGAAACCCTGATACTCGGAAAGAGTTTGTCCAATTTGTACATGAAGTGCGTCCAGTTTTTGCCGTGACCCTCTCTACTCTTTCGCGCATGCTATGCGGGTGATATGATGATACCATGCCAAGTTTCAACATTTTCAGGATTCATTTTGTAGTGATTTTCAATTTCACGGTCATTTAGCTCTCTAAACAATTAGGTAAATGACCGAAAAACAACAAATGATGTCAGAACATGTTCGAAATTGATGACGCCGTTTTAAATGCTGCATACTGAACACAAAAGAAGTCCGGAGTTTAAATAAGTTATTAAAAATAAAAAAGAGGTGCAATGGTGGTTAATTTGCTTCAAGCCATTCGGAATAGTGTAGACTGCACTGCACATAGCTCAGTGCAATCTATGCTATTCCGCAAGGCTTGAAGCTAATCAACATGTAGGTGAGCATTTACGGCTTATAAACCGCTCATACTGCCTCTCTCTTGGCGAAGATCACAGGATAGTTTGGTTAAATTGCATTACTTGTAAGTCCAGTTAACATGGATGCTTATGATGCAAGAGCAACAGCAAAAGTGAAAATTTGGCACAAATAGGTAGTTGTGTAACTAAAATAGGTAGGAGGAGAGATAGCTCTTATGTCACAAAAAAGAAGTTGTATCAAACCTTTTATGTCGGATCTAGAACAAACCAATCGGTATCGCCATCATAAAGCCCAACCGTGGCTCGTGATGCATATATATGCATATCAAATGCACGGTTGGACGTATGATGGCGAATCCGAATGATTTGTATTCAGTCGATGAACTGGTAGATGTATGCAGTCGATGAACTGGTAGATGTATGTAGTCGATGAACTGAAAGACTTATGCAGGGAAGGCGAGAGGTGGGCTAGCTATATATAGGGTCGTCTGGCTCACAAAGTGATTGTGGTAGTTTCGATCCAATGACTCACATGAGCTAGGAAGAAACACACCCTTGATCCAACGACTCGCAAGAGCTAGAAAGAAACACATGATCCGTGTGATTCTTCCTGATTGGTGGGATGCACATTAGTACCCACTCCGGACTCCGAAACCCTGATACTCGGAAAGAGTTTGTCCAGTTTGTACACGAAGTGCGTCCAGTTTTTGCCGTGACCCTCTCTACTCTTTCGCGCATGCTATGCGAGTGATATGATGATACCATGCCAAGTTTCAACATTTTCAGGATTCATTTTGTAGTGATTTTCCATTTCACGGTCATTTAGCTCTCTAAACAATTAGGTAAATGACCGAAAAACAACAAATGATGTCAGAACATGTTGGAAATTGATGACGTCGCTTTAAATGCTGCATACTGAACACAAAAGAAGTCCGGAGTTTAAATAAGTTATTAAAAATAAAAAAGAGGTGCAATGGTGGTTAATTTGCTTCAAGCCATTCGGAATAGTGTAGACTGCACTGCACATAGCTCAGTGCAATCTATGCTATTCCGCAAAGCTTGAAGCTAATCAACATGTAGGTGAGCATTGCAACTCTTCATCATTGTCTGTGCACTCACGGCTTATAAACCGCTCATACTGCCTCTCTCTTGGCGAGGTGGGACAAAAAACAGCTTGCCATAAACTCATTAGTACCGGTTCGTGGTAAGAACCGGCACTAAATGGTGATGGTGGGGCCATAGCCTGACCGCAGGCTGATGCAGCCTCTTTAGTACCGGTTCGTGGCATGAACCGGTACTAAAGGTTCGCCACGAACCGATACTATTGATCGCCGCCACGAACCGGCACTAATGTACACATTAGTGCCGGCTCTAATTCAAACCGGCACTAATGTGCTTCACGTTTGACCCTTTTTCTACTAGTGGTGTCGTGTCCTAGTGTGTGCCGAGACCTGTACTCGGCTTAGATGTCTATTTCCATGATCCCATGTTCTCGTACTCGGCAAATACAAAAGAACTCAGTAACGGCAATTTTTCCAGTAGTGTGGGTGATCTCTCACATCCTTCTCTTCTCTCTCTTTGATATTGTTGAGAAATAAAAAACATGTGATCAATTGTATGGGAGGGATGCCTCCCAAGAAGTGTCTGTTGGGGAAGAGGTGTCTCCCCAACACACCCTTCACCATGTATATAAATGGGTCTCCCACATTGCAATGGAACTAGTGGATTATTTGTGTCTCTTCTTTGTCTCTTTTACTTTGATACTACAATACGTTATCAGCACATAGCCTCTACCGAGAGATCAATCAGACCAGTAGCCTCTACCGAGAGATCAATCAGACCAGTAGCCTCTACCGAGAGATAAATCCGTCCAAGACGACGACGGTTACGCATCGCCATGGCCCTCTCGAACGAACACTGCAAGTCACAGAAGAGCAATTCCATCTGACATGAGATGCTAGTTTGATGGTGCATGCAGTGTGATCCATGGGGAGTCTGGCGACTCGTTTGGCAACTGCCTGGTTTCATGCAGGAAATGGGATTATTAGATGAGCTTTTTACGGTACCCTATACTGCTGAAGCGGGATGGACCAATATAACTAAATCTGACCATTGAATTCTTGAGGGTAGGATAGGCATCAAAATTAAGGGCGACATGTTTTATTTTTGCCACGGGCCTAGGTTTCAGCCCATTTTGTACGCACACGGCACACCCAGTCATTCGCCTCCTTCTCCCTGCCGCCGCCGCCAGTCGCCGCCCTGCCGGCGCCGCCAGTCGCCGCCGCTCGCCTCCTTCTCCCTGCCGTGGGCGCCGCCGGCAGTCGCTGCCACTCTCCCACGCACAGCCCTGCTCGCGCGGCCGCCGCCACCCCGCCAGTCGCCGCCGCTCGCCTCCTTCTCCCTGCCGTGGGCGCCGCCGGCAGTTGCTGCCACTCTCCCACGCACAGCCCTGCTCCTGCGGCCGCGCCACCCTAGTCGACGAAGCTGCTTCCGCCCTTGTATATCCACGCTCGCCGTCGTGGACCTCTGCGGTGCGTCCCTGTATCTGGACGTGGTAAGGATTACTCTTGTGAACACTAAAGTAGAATTGGCATGTCTTCAGTTCATGGACAAATCATGTTGAGTAGTGCTGCAGGATGGAAAAAATCACAGTTAATTAGATCTTGCATAATGGGGAAAATCAGAGTTAATTAGATCCTGCAGTGCATGCTCGTCAAAAGAAATGTTCTTATGGAATGCATTGTCATCTGGTACATGGTGTTTACCAGTGGGTCATTTGTGCTGGATAGTGGGGGGAAGGGGGGGGTAGCCACGGTTTATTAAGTGTAATGTTGTTTTGTGCTAGAATTCATATGCCCGTGTACTGCTGTCTATGAACGTCAAAACATCATGGCTCAGTTTCGGACAATAACAAAAATAGTACCAAATGTTGTTCAATGACATACTGGAGTATATGTAATGTTCTGTTTGATTATATACGCAAGCATTGTTACTGATGCATTTTGATCTTATTGTTCATACTTTTAGCACGACATACTAAGGCTATCTTATTCTTCATACTGAAACGAGTTTCAGTTTCACAAGTGGAATTCAAATAAGTGAGATTTGATTCTTTATTAATTGCAGTGTTTGACATGGAATATGGGAGTGCCACCCTGGAGGACATTGCAGAATATGACATGGTAGTCAGTCAAATTTTTGGCAGCGAGGAAGAAGGTTACAATTACTATAATGCATATGCTCGGTCAAAGGGTTTTGGTGTTAGAAAGGAAGAACTGACTAGGAAGTTGGACACGAACATAGCTTTTCGGCGCCTCTATGTCTGCTCTAAAGAAGGATATCGGGCGAGGAAGCACTTTGAGAAGACTAAACGGGTGCGAACTCCTAGGCCGCTGTCACGTTGTGGATGTGGCGCTCGGATGGAGATCGAGCTTCGTATGGATAATGGTGAATGGTTTGTAAAAGATTTCGTGGACGAACATAACCATCCACTCGCTAAGCCTGAGCAGACAACTTACATAAGGTCACATCGTGGGCTGAGTGACGTGCAAAAGGCTGATGTCATTGAGTATGGAATTGGTGGCCTTCGAACACATCAAATAATGGAAGTAATGGAGAAGGATAGTGGTGGTTTCAGCAAGGTAGGCTTTATACCTCGGGACCTGTATAATTTTGTTGCCAAGTACAAGAAGGAAAGGATAGAAGGCCGTGATGCCGAATTTGTGCTCAGTTATATGGCAGCCCGAAAGGACATGGATGGCGAATTTTTTTACAAGTACACAACTGATAGTGAAGGGCATCTGCTGAACATCTTTTGGGCAGACGCACAGTCTCGGATTGACTACGATGCCTTTGGTGGCGTCGTGATCTTTGATAGCACTTACCGTGTGAACAAATACAACCTGCCGTTTGTCCCCTTCATAGGAGTGAATCACCATCGCAACACGACCGTGTTTGGCTTTGGTATTGTCTCAGCTGAGACCGAGGCATCTTTTGTGTGGTTGCTTGAAGCATTTTTGGAGTCAACGCAGCAGAAACATCCTAGATCAGTTATCACAGATGGTGACCATGCAATGGCGAAGGCAATAGCGGCGGTTTTTCCCAATACAGATCACCGGTTGTGCAGCTGGCACATTGAGCAAAACATGATACGACACCTACGGAAGCAAAAGCTCAAGGATTTTAGGAAATTTGTTTATCACATCTGGGATGTCGATGAGTTTGAGAGACGTTGGGTTGAGTTTATGGTGGATTATGATATCTCTGAAAAAGATGCTTGGATTATGACGATGTACGAGCTGAGGAAGAAGTGGTCTAGGGCCTATACGAAAGGTAGATATTTCCTTGGCGTGCAGAGCAATCAGCGTAGCGAAAGCCTAAACTCTAGGCTTCATAAGAATCTGGATAGGAGAATGTCACTTGTTGATTTGCTAGAGCACTCAGATCACTGTTTATCGCGTATCCGCAAGAATGAGGCCGAGTTGGATGCTACAGCTTCACTGACAGTGCCTTTTACTGAATTAACAGCTGATCCACTTGAGAGAAGTGCTGCTCTCATTTATACTCCAGTGATGTTCAAGAAGGTAAAACATCAAATCATGCAGTTGTCAAAATGGGAAGTAGCAGAAGTGACCAAGAATGATGCCTTTGTTCTGTATACAGTAGCTCGCAAAGAGAGTAGGCATGTGACGTATGATGTGAGGTTTGTCATGGCAGGCCCGTTGCTTCAGAGCTTGAATTGCCGTTGTCTGAAGATGGAATCGGAGGAGATCCCGTGCGCTCACATTTTTTCTGTTCTAAAATACCTTGGCTTAGTCAGCATTCCTAGGTGTTGTGTCTCAACAAGATGGACGATGGTAGGCAAGTCCGCATTTGACTCAGAGAGGAATGGTAATATGCATGAATGGTCTGAGCGGATGGATCGTTACCATGAACTCCGGAACATTTGTAGTCTGTATTTATTCAAAGCTTCAAACAGCCAGGAGACGTCACAGAAGGTGGTGGATTTTCTCAAGGGTATTATAGCTGAAGGCGGCGAAGATGGTGGGGAAAATGAGGCGGCATCACTGGGCCCTCTTCCAGCATATTTTTCAGGGTCAAGCCAAACATGTCCAGGAAATGTCCGGAATCCAAAAATAATTAAACCGAAAGGTGCTCCATCCAAGACATCCAACAAGAGGTGGAAGCCGTTTAACGAGATTTGGAATGAAAACAATGTTCCGAAGAAGTGAATTTTATTTTTATAATGCCTGACTTTTATAATGCCAGACTTATATGAATTGATTTTTTTAGTGGTGGTGCCGCTCATGTACTCATCTACTCATGCTATTGATGCATCTCCTGAAACCATTATTTTGTTGCGTTGTGTGGCAGAAGATTTATTGTGTTGGTGTTTCCTGAATGATTTATCTTATCGCATGAAGGTCATTTTATTGGGATTAGGAAGTGCATAGTAAGCGTGTTCATATGATCTCGCGAGTCAATTTCTAATTTCTTGGGTGAGTTATATATTCTGTTCTTGAGCTGAAAAGTTGGCTATGGCGGTATCTGGACGGATGGTTGCACATGTATGCAAAGTATACACTGAAAAGGAGGCAATAGGTGAAAATCATAAAATGAATTACCGTTTTGGGCTACAGATAATAAAGAATAATTACAAGCAAAATATAAATAATGTCCATAATGGGATTCGAACCCGTGACCTTGAGGACATTACTAGACAACGTAACCAGATGAACAAATATTTTTTATGTAACTTTTCAGATATATAGTTATTTATGTCACTTCAGATAGCTCGCAATAAAAAAATACTCCCTCCGTTCCTTGATATAAGATGTATAGATCTTTTAGAAAAAGTTCGAAATATAAGGTGTCTTGCGTTGCCCCGCTCGTTTGAATATTTTTTTAGGGATTTGATTACATTTACTTATATTAGGCAAACTCCTCTATTTTCTCATGTCAATTAGTCAGGTGTAATCTCGCCCAAAACTTGTGAAATTTTCACTCCACGTGCGTTCTTTAATTTTCGTGCCAAAAACTATACACCCTATATTTGGAAAATATTATAACTAGGGTCGAAAATTATTTTGTACAGATAATTGGAGTCACCTAATATCCTTCTGTACATCCTAAAAATTGGAAAAAGTTTGAGCTCATTTGGTTGAGTTGGAAAAGAAAATGCCTTTGAGACTTGGCCTCCGGCAGACCCGAACGGTCCTGATTGCACATGATGTACGTGATGATATGGATGAAATGACACCAAATTTTGTCAGCATGTGTGCATGCCCAATGTATTCCCCCATGCATGATTTGGACGAAAACAGACAGTGAACGCACGTTGCGTCACGTCCGGGCGGTGTTTTAGGGTTTTTTCAGCGGGAAAATCCTAAAATATGCATCGAACGTCGGGAATCAAAGAAAATTGGCATGCATTATTGCCATGGTGCTGTGAGGGTGTGTAAAAAGTTTGGGCTCATTTGGTTGAGTTGGAAAAGAAAATGCCTTTGAGACTTGGCCTCCGGCAGACCCGAACAGTCCTGATTGCACATGATGTACGTGATGATATGGATGAAATGACACCAAATTTTGCCAACATGTGTGCATGCCCAATGTATTCCCCCATGCATGATTTGGACGAAAACGGACAGTGAACGCATGTTGCGTCACGTCCGGGCGGTGTTTTAGGGTTTTCTCAGCGGGAAAATCCTAAAATATGCATCGAACGTCGGGAATCAACGAAAATTGGCATGCATTATTGCCATGGTGCTGTGAGGGGGTGTAAAAAGTTTGGGCTCATTTGGTTGAGTTGGAAAAGAAAATGCCTTTGAGACTTGGCCTCCGGCAGACCCGAACGGTCCTGATTGCACATGATGTACGTGATGATATGGATGAAATGACACCAAATTTTGCCAGCATGTGTGCATGCCCAATGTATTCCCCCATGCATGATTTGGACGAAAACGGACAGTGAACGCATGTTGCGTCACGTCCGGGCGGTGTTTTAGGGTTTTTTCAGCGGGGAAATCCTAAAATATGCATCGAACATTGGGAATCAACGAAAATTGGCATGCATTATTGCCATGGTGCTGTGAGGGTGTGTAAAAAGTTTGGGCTCATTTGGTTGAGTTGGAAAAGAAAATGCCTTTGAGACTTGGCCTCCGGCAGACCCGAACGGTCCTGATTGCACATGATGTACGTGATGACATGGATGAAATGACACCAAATTTTGCCAGCATGTGTGCATGCCCAATCTATCCCTCCACGCATGATTTGGACGAAAACGGACACTAAACGCACGTTGCGTCACGTCCGGGCGGTGTTTTAGGGTTTTTTCACCGGGAAAACCCTAAAATATGCATTGAACGTCGGGAATCAACAAAAATTGGCATGCATTATTGCCATGGTGCTGTGAGGGTGTGGAAAAAGTTTGGGCTCATTTTTGGTTGAGTTAGAAAAGAAAATGCCTTTGAGACTTGACCTCCGGCAGACCCGAACGGTCCTGATTGCACATGATGTACGTGATGGCATGAATGAAATGACATCAATTTTTTTCCAGCACGTGTGCATGCCCTATCTATACCCCCCCATGTAAAATTTGGACGAAGCCGGACACCTAACGCATGTTGCGTCACATCCGAACAGTGTTTTAGGGTTTTTTCACCGGGAAAACCCTAGAAAATGCATCAAATGTCGGGAATCAACGAAAAATGGCATGCATTCTTGCCATGGTGTTGTGAGGGTGTGGAAAAAGTTCAGGCTCATTTCGTTGAGTTGAAAAAATACATGATGGCATGCATAAAATGACACAAACTTTTGCCAGCATGTGCGCATGCCCATTCTATACCCCCACACAAGATTTAAACGAATTCGGACACCGATCGCACGTTGCGTCAGTCCAGACGGTGTTTATGGTTTTTCAGCCAAAAACCATTAAAAGAATACATCGAACATCGGAAATCAACAAAAATTGGCATGCATGCTTGGTGCTGTGAGGACGTGGAAAAAGATTGAGCTCATTTGATTAAGTTGGAAAAGAAAACGCCTTTCAAACTTCATCTCCGGCAGACCCGAACGGTCTTAGTTGCACATGATGTACGTGATGGCGTTGCATGAAATGGCATCAAATTTTGCCCACCATGTGTGCATGCCCGATCAACCTGGACTTTTGAGCCTGATACAAGGGATCCGTCTCGGTCGAGAGTGCTGCTTCTTGGTGTTGGAATTGTTGAATGAAAATTTTGTAAGAAATAAAAAAATACTCGAGATATGAAAAAAATGAGGGATACTGGAGATATGAAATTGGTTAGTACGTAAACCCGATTTGCTACCACAGTGAGGGGATATATATTGGAGTTTTTATTTAACTTTTTTGACACTTGAGATATGTATTGCAGACTGCCATGCACGGGAGTTAGGTATAGCTGTCCCGCAAATAAAGGGAGTTAAGCTGCCAATATCCAGAGAAAGAAATAACAGAAACCCATCGTACTACTAATACGCTCGATCTAATCTCCCTCCAGTTTCCGCCGCCGCCGTTTCCACGACGTCCTCCAGAAAGTTGCCTGTGTGACACTGCATAGTTCGTTCATGGAGCATCTCTCTTATCATCCACCACCACGGAAGACACCACGAGGGAACCCGCCACCACCGCCATCAGTGAACCCGTCACCTGCGAACCAGCCATCAGCGAACCTGCCACCACCGTCATCAGCCAACCTGCCACCAGCGAACCAGCCATCAGCGAACCCGCCACCTGCGAACCAGCCACCACCGCCATCAGCGAACCCGCCACCACCTCCATCAGTGATGCCGCCACCACCGCCAGCAGCCAACCCGCCACCTGCGAACCAGCCAGCACAGAACCTGCCACAAAGGTACCCGGCACCAAGGAATCCGCCACCTCGGAACACGAATGACAAGGCGAAGTCAACAACAGCACAAGGGAAATCACAAGCAAAAAGGAACACTGTAAGGAAATTCAGTACCTGATCAATATTACGGCAGAGTATTCTGTTACGTAGATGTGCATATTATATCAGAGTATTTCGTTTCTTAGATTTGTATATTAGAGCAAAGTATTTTGTTTCGTAGGTTCTGACAGATTAATATCCAAGCCTATGTTTCCCAAAGTATTTTTGGACTATTTAGTCCTTATTTCATAGTTGTCAGATGTGCAATCAAACTTGGGTTGAAGGAATTGTACAGTAAAGATGCATGGTTAACTGCTACTATATTTGTAATAATACTAATTGATATCCTTTTTGATCCAATGATCAGGAAACACAAGTCTGTTCCATTGTAGCATATCATGGAATTACTAAAGATTTCACTGCAGACCAGATAAAAGCCATAGAAGAGGTCGACCTAGATGGCCTACTGAGGATCCTTCCTATCAAAATTCATCGGAACATGTGCAGATCAATAGCGGAGCTATACGACCCCACCTGTGACGCCTTCATCATTGATGGGGAACCACTGTCGATAACCACACGGGATGTGGAGCACATATTTGGTATACCTACAAGGGAGATAGGGGTTGAACCCGAAGGAATAGAAGTGAACCGGGCATACAGTGTCTCCCGAGAATATGGAGAGCGGAGAATACAAATTGCAGAGCTGCAGAATATGTTAAAATCACATATAAAGACAAACACACATGGAATAGAGTTCCTCCAAACCTTCATTTTATATTCAATTGGGATCATACTGTGCCCAACAACTCAAAGATATGTTAGCTCAACTTATGTGCCGCTTGTGCAGACAAAGGAAAGTATCAAGGCCATAAACTTTGCGAAGCTCACACGTGATCATCTAATGAAGTGTATTATCAAGTATAATGAAGCGAGAAAAAATCCTGAAAGAACAGCACTCCAGGGTACAGTCAACCTTGAGGGGAACCTTCCCTTGCTGCAGGTTGACCCTCACACTAATCATATAGATGTATGATTGTAGCACAATATTGTACAATGACTAACGTCCACATTTTGCAGTTTTGGTTCTGGGAGAAGCGTCGTCTAGATAGATTAGACAGAACAATTGATTACAGCAAACGAGATAGACCACTCGTCCAATACTGGGACGAGCTGAAGGTGCGCAAAGTCTGTGCTATTTTTGATAAGCACGGCCTTGAGGCCGGAGAGGTACATAAATTACGTATTGTACAACATTTGTATTTATTCTTCCATATTTATTTTCATTATAAAATAGGAACCAATTTCATCAATTTATTTCAGACCGTACATGACCTAAAGGAGCCATGGGAGGTACCAAGGTCGCCGACACCTGAGTTGTTTGATGAATTGCCACCGACAGATTCAAAGGTAATTTGTTATTCTTCAGTTTTGTACTTCTTCGTGCACCAAAGGGTTAATAATTTTCTCATTAATATGCCTATAGATGGTGATGAAGCTTCATGATCTCGTTTGCCGAGTGAGAAGAGACTTGATGGAGCAGCACCTTCAGACCCGCGTACAAATGTTGCGCAAATTCAGGCACCTAGAGCAGGAAAATGCAAATATGAGGAACTGGCTATACACAAACCTGAACGGCAATGTAAGTTCCCTACCATCCAAACACGCACTTAATCACTCTTTCCTTCCTATGTACAAAATAATGACAACTAGGTACCTATGCAGGACTATTGGAGCCGACCAGAATACGAGTACAATGACAGCGACAAATTTGTTGCGTCGCCCCTTCATGGCCGTGACTTGGCCTCAGACTTTGATGTAATTTAGTAACTATATTTATTATATGAGTTATTTTTCTCATTTTACAATCTCCTCCCTACCACTTGCAGGGTGCTTAGGATGACATCACTAGTGAGCAAAACTTCCAGGGTGCTCAAGATGACATCACTAGTGACAAAAACTTGCAAGCTGCTCAGGATGACATCACTACTGTGCAAAAGGAGTTTGAGAGAGACGATGCATGAAAATCAGACGTAAGTAAGTATATTAATTGTGCGAGTCACTATTTTTTTATTAAATCTCCTACCTTGGATACGCAGGGAACAGGAGGGTCTACAATGAGAGGGCAGAAGAAGAGAGACAGGAAATCCGCATTTGCAAATAATGAGGATTTTATTTATTTTGATGAACCCAAAAAACCTAAAAGAGGCAAGAAAACTCCGAAAGACATGAGTACTCCCAGAACAGGAACGGATGATGCTCCAGATGAGAAGATTGTTGAAGAGGTCATTGACTATGTCAATACGTCCCCCTCTTCGAAAGTGTTGGTACAAATTGATGAAATTCATCTATATCGCGCTGATCTTAGATGCTTGACAGCACCAACCTTTCCAAGTAGTACGGACGGATGGCTGCAATGCAAGGTATGTGCTAACATCTTAAATAGTTAACAAATTGTTATTTTCTATTTCGATTCCTTACTGCTTTGCGATTCAGATCTTGGATGCAGCCATAACATGGGTACGCCACATGCGCCCCAATTCAGATGTACGGGCCGACGGGAATATCTTCCTAGAGAGAGCATCAGTAAGCGGTGTGCTAGTCAGAGACGGAAGTGTTCCAAGTTATACCCATGCTTTACGGAACAAAACGTCTACTAGTACTTTAGGAAAAAAGTACCTTTCCCATGATATGGTAAGTCACAGTAGTCTAAGTCAATTACTAAATGGTACATAACTAATTATGTCTAAAATGCAGGTTTCTCTTCCTGTGAATATGATGAATAAGCATTGGTACGTGGCGGTTGTCAATGCCAAAAAAAGAGCAGTGCAAGTTCTGGATTCGATGCCATCACCAATAAAACAGTTTAAGAAAGGCCACCCGGAACTAGAAAACATGGTACATTTTTCAATGCTTAGTAACTACATACCGAGAGTTAATTCTCATATTATATGTCTTATGCTTCTTAATTTATTATAGCTCAAAGGCATGCAACTCCATATGGAAGCAGCATATCGGCATGGTGGCCGAAAAGTCGATACTTGGAAGGATTTCAACATCAGCACTTGGAAAGTTCAAGTTATCAAAAACATACCACAACAGAAAGACAGGTACTGTACACATCACTTAAAATCACACATTTAGTATTCATAGTAAAAAAATATTTATAACAATCCATATGATTGCAGCATGTCATGTGGGCTTTTTGCGGTAAAGAATATGGAAAAGTTTACAGGCAACAATCTAGATGGAGCCTACACAGCGGTACGATGTCCACACTTAATTTAACCATACCATTCCCGTTGTTACAACTATAAGACCGACTCAACCTATTACGCAGGATGACATCCCCGGGTTCAGGAAACAACTCACTGCCCTCCTAGTGAAGTCTCCACTGAACATGAAAGGACGGCGAAATGGCGAGGACTAAGATAGTGAAAGTCGTGAAGGAAGGATGAAGAGAGCTGAATGCTGTTACAATTTGCTACTTTTTCTAGAATAAAATTTGGATTATGATTTGTTTAAACTTTACGCTTGTATTTTTGAAGTTCTGATTGAACTTTAGAAAGTTTTACAATTTAGAATTTGCCACTTTGAACCATCCACTTGTAGGATTGCAGCTTACTTTGGGAGATGAACTAAATTTGTCTATGAACTATTGCATTTCTAGGCTTTCTGTAATGCTCTATCATGTATTTTAAAACGCATGCCTTGGGCAAGCTTCCATATCACCACCCTTCTCCACACAAGGCATGTTCAAGTCATAAGCTAGTGTTGGTGTTGCTGTAATTCGTATGGTCAATCAGGTAATCAGTGGGAACAGATACAAAGTGGGAACAGATGTTGTGAATAAAATGTTGTAGACATCATTACAAAGTGGGAACAGATACTGCAACGATGAATTTATGTTTACCTGCTAGTACAAACCAATCATTACTTTCTGCATTTCACCATATCAGTGTTGCATTGCCTAGCCAAGCTCGTAGCTTTGTCGCATGACCAGCGTGTTACCGAGCCATGCTCTTAGCTGCGCCGCCTGGTCCAGCTCTGGAGCCGCCCCCTTCTCCTTGCTCACGCAAGTAACCTAGCAAGGTCTCAGCCTGCAAATCACACAACTGAACATATAAGTGGCTACGAAATTCAGGAACAAGTTTTAGCTTGATCTAAACTAAATAGAAGGCAGTCATGGGGTGCGATCCCTATTTTTGAATCATTTAGTCATGACAAAGTAGACAGACTCAACTGGAGAAACTTATAATTATAAAGCACGTACATGAGTATTTCAGTGGGAAATCTCAAGCACATGGTTTCGCACAGAATTTTAAGTTTGATCGGTTTCTAGTGACAGCAAGCATTGTTTGACCTGGAGGCCTCTTTGACTTGTAGGACAGAGAGCACTCATCCTCCTGTACTTGCAAGGTTTAGCAGATCCTGGACTGTAATTAATAAGTGTGAAGTTAAACAAGTGAATATCTCGGCCATGTGAACTGAATGTACAAGTCAACACCTTCTTGATCAGTACTAGCATGACAAAATACGCGTCGATTTGGGTATTTTTGAAGACCAGAGAGAAGAAATCTACCAAACACTCAAGTACATGCACGCTCTAACTGACGAATTCATTCGACACTGTTCAGTCACAGTTGCATCACAAGCTCAAACCTTAGACTGATATGTCAATAAGTACTCATACCAATCGCCAATTGTTGCAAATAGAATAAAACAAGAATTTTGGGACGAGGGAGTATATACTAACAGTCAGTATTTCTAATCAAGCAACCAATTTCAAAAAAATAGATGGCAGGAAAAATATGTTCAAAATACTTAGTAATTGTCTACGGAAAAAAAAAATCTTAATGATTGGCTTTCCATCTCAGGTACTCAACCATGTGGTGTACTACCATGAGCCACAACTCAGGCTACATATTACACAGGTGTTGATCAATCCTAAAGTATTATTGTTGTTCAGATCAACGATAAAAATAATTACTTGAAAACCCTCTTCTCATAAAAAGCACTGAAAACCAGAGTATGCACGATATCCCTCCAACAGGATTTTCTTGGTATGAAGATCAATTAATGACAGGAAAAAATGACACGGTGCAAACCTATATATAGAGGTACCTCATTTAGTATCACAAATAGGGAAGGCCCTGCTAATTACAATGTACATACATGGCCCCAAATTTCAGATGTGACATGAAGAAACTGCACGCACCCAAGACTGAAAACTACAGAAAAAACTTCGAAGAAGTCATGAAGAGACATTTTCCAAGTATGGAGTTTTCTTAGAGCAGAAACAAATGGAAGAAACATAGCAAGAGAGAGGCTCCAATGAACATCATTCTGTTTTCTACAGAATGCATTATATAGTATATCACAGATTCAAGAAATAACTATAGAAGATGGAGCTGAGCTGCTTCGTGATGCTTTTCGTCCATTTGCTGCTGGAGCCCGAGAGTGAGAAGGGAGGATAGCACATCCAAGAGCTGGAGTACGAAAAACTGATCACCAACAGATAATAAAATTCAGACACTAAAAAAGGTGTATGTATTTTGTGAGGAATGGTATTAGAGGTAGGCAAATACTGAACGACAACTATTCAAATTGGAAGTATTTTGCAAGAAATGGTACTGCATAATGGAAGTCGAACAACACCACCTCTGTTCTATAACTTCAGCAATAAGGTTTTTCTTTATTCAGAGATGTACATGTGTACTTGTACAATCAACGGCAAAATACATGTCGTAGTAGGTACAACTACTGCTCTAATAATCTCTCATACTACGTGCTCGTGCTATGAAATATATATTTCTCAGAAACTACTACTGGAATTAAGCAAATCACATCCAATTTCAGCCTAAGATTTGCAAGGAGGATTAGAACGTATACCTAGAGCTTGGCACGAGCAGAGCCGGACTGTGAGAGCGCAATATTGAAATTGCCGACGCGGCCAACTGGGTTCGGGCGGCGCGTGCTGCCGGAGGGGAGGTCGGCCCAAAGCTCCGGCGTGGGCCGTCGGCAGGGGAGCTCCATGGAGAAGACGAGGCGAGAGAAGTCGGGGGTGAGTGCCGGCCTGTCCCGGAGCACGACGGGGTCCAGGGGAGCAGCGGCGTCGGGGGACGGCGAGTCCTCCTCGAGCGCCTCAAATGGCAGGCCCTCGCCGGCGGCGGCCGGAAGGGGTGAGCGCAGGCCTGTCCCGGAGCGCGACGGGGTCCAGGGGAGCAACGGCGTCGGGGGACGGCGAATCCTCCTCGAGCGCCTCAAATGGCAGGCCCTCGCCGGCGGCGGCCGGGAGCCTATTGAGCGCGGTGGAGAACGAAGGAGCGCCTCAAATGGTAGGCCCTCGCCGGCGGCGGCCGGAACCCTAGAGCGCGGTGGAGATCGGGGCCAAACGATGGGGACGAAATCGGATTTTTTTTTGAGGGGAGGGAACGAAATTGGATGGGGAGGGCGGGGTGGGCTAGTTGGACACGAGGGACGGAAGGGCCTGTTCGACACGCGGCCGGGCTGATTACCTCTGTCGATTTTTTCTTCCCAAAATGCCCTCAGGATATCTATACTGGAGGACGGGAGCTCACCAGTGCATGGTCTACCGCTCGCGAGAACTGGAGCAGTATATGTCACCACACACCGTACGATTTCATGATCTGACGGTCAGAATTTACCCCAGGATACCATAAAAGAGCTCTAGATGATAGATTGCTTAAATGCTTAATCATTGATCTATCAATTTATTTTCTCATGTTACGCATCGAAGAAATAGATGAGGATGCTTGGGCATGCCTGCGTCCGCTCAAGAAACCAATCAGACTATATTGTCTTTTGTGATTAACATTTATATGATCTAATACTGATTGTGCTTCTCAGACACGACGAGCGACGGCAACAAATCGTCGAAGATGGAGCCATCCCACGATTTGATCGCCTGCATCAAGCGGCGCTCACTCTGGCATGGACGCCTACCGGCCTACGGCACAACGGCTCCAGCACCCGGGCTGACGAAGCGGTCTTCCATCCAAAACGTCGCGTACGGCGATGGCTAACGGCGGCCATCTCGCGTGGTGACGCGCTCTGGTAGAGAAGCGAACGCGGCGAGGGCGCTCGAGCCTGCGATCTCCTGGCAGCGGCCTGCGGCGTCCTCCGCGGCTAGTGACTCCGAGCGGCCACGGCCCATGGGCAGCGTTCACTTTGCGCCGACACCCGCGGTGGTGACTCCGTGTCTCCCAACGTGGCCTGCAGCCTCGGCCTCGACGCCCGGCTTCCACTGCCGCTAGTGGTGGTGGCAGCCAACGTCCTGCGCGACGCTGCCCGGCCCTCGGTGCAGTGGCACGGCCAAGAATGGTGGCTCAAGGGAAGGCCTACGGCCGGAGCCATGCCTGGCGGCTCCCTACAGCGGCGCGGCTTCGTCCCCAAGAGGCAGGCGGCGAGGCGACGGAGCGCGGAAGCGGGCAGCCATCCCGCGCGCTGACGCATAATCATCAAGGCTTGGTGGCACGGCGCCCTAGGCCAGCGACGGTGGTCAACGACGGCCTCCCCAGGCGTCGCGGCCTCCTAAAGGCCGGTGGTACGGCGAGCCTGTCCTGACCGCTGGCGGCGGTTACCAAAATCCCCTCGTGGGATGGAACCGACAGGAGAAGGATGGAAAATCCTATCATTTGGTGATTTTGCAAATCAGCCAAAGGATACTTTGATAATCCCGAAAAGTCCTTGTCATTTCTGGTTAGCCCTCAGGCTTACACAAACTTACAATAGAGCCATATGATGCTCGTTGGACATTGCAGTTTAGCCATGGGCTGACTGTTTTCGGCACTTTAACCATAAGGTTATTGTTATTTGCGTTTTATGCCACAGGCTTCAGAGCAAATATATACGATGGACCACCGGGTCTTGCTAAATTGCATAATAATTCATTATGCAATGTAAAATGACCGTTTGAGGCCCTAAGTCCTCATATATGTTGCACAAGTATGTCTATACTTCTGCATTTATTTGTATTACATGAGTAATACTGTTGCAAAGCAATATGTTGATTTCATTATTCGCATAGAATATGGAATTTGCTTGTAAGTTTGGAAACATGAGGTAGTGAAGTGTATGATACTGCCTCACTATGTCAAATTTACATTTGTCACAAGGAATCGACAAATGGTACCCACTGCTTAATTGCAGATTATCCAATGTTATTGTGAGGTCTATATTATGTCATTTTGACATAATGACTACCTTCAGTTCTGCACACAGCTTATGGATTGCATTATGGCAACGAATTAATTTCGTCCACAACTGCGAGGTCTACACCGCACCATGTGGTGATTACCTTCAATGTGTTTTTAATTAACATAAGGTTGTGAGATGCTCCATAAGAGTGAGGTCTACACTACTTAGTAGTGATTACCTCCATTTGTTGAAAGCAAAAATGAAGGCACAAAACTTATGACATAGCCATTATGAGGCCTACACTGTTGGTGCCTACCTTCATGATGTTCTTCCAAATACTTGTCAATTTCATAGCATTGGTTGTGACTATAGTGTCGCATACTCCATCAGGAGAGGAATCCAAGGCATTAGTGGCGCCTATGCTACATATTGTGCTATGAAGAGAATTATGCAAAACACTTGCATATTTGGTGATTACCTTCCATGCATACGCAACTTATGAGGTTCCATCATAGCTATGAATTAAGTTTCATGCACAACTGAGAGGTTCACGCCATTTTATGGTGATTACCTTCATGTGTTATAAATAACATAAGGTTGTGTAGGCTATGATCAATGGGAATTGTTCATAAGAGTGAGGCACCACTAGGTGGTCGACTACCTCTATGTGTTTTAAGTAAATTAAAGGTTTGTCCCTTTGAGGTGACTACCTTTACTTGGAAGATCCACACCACACTGTGGTGTTCTTCTGGAAGGCTTGCCCTATGGGTCACTAAGAATCACCATCACCATGATTATGCTTAGCCATGGAATTTTCATCCTACTTAATTTACTGAAGGTAAATTAATGCATGAGAATTTCATGCAACATATGGCTGACCTTTTTGGAAAGGAGATGCGATGAGATGACATTTTGTGGGAGTAACTATTTAAGATGGGTCATGGACATTAAAGATTTTGTTGACCTGGAGCCTTGTTTCCATAGAAACTCCACCTGCAGAAAATGTCATGGCTATTTATAAATAGCTAAGAATATGCATATTTGCATTTATGTACCATTGCAATGGCTCGGTTCTCAAACTGAGTATGTAATGGATGATGAATATCCATTTTCCCTTAGAGCCTCCATTGAGGCGAGATATATTGTTATAAGCATCACATGAATGATTATTCATTCATTGTCAGGACATCAAGTCCATTGAGCCTTATAATTATGTTGTCTTAAATCAACACTATGTTGAGATTATGTGATAAGGCGGCTTCAGATGTATGTCTGACTATAAGTCCTTATTGCACTTTACGTTCTCCTAGGATGGTAAAACAGAATATCATCTTTATTTCATGTTGCAATGCCTGAAATTCATGCTAGTGCTATTAGTACTAAGCAATAGTGGTTAGAGAACCGCGAGGAGTTGAACGTAAAGTGAAGGAAAAATGACAAGCAAAAATGGAGTGTATATCTCAAAAGGGAATGGATCATTTAATCTAAATGATCATAATGACAACTTTCAAGTTTTTCAAAGTGGTCGTTGTACGAAATGTCATACCAATGATTACCAATTGGTCAAGTATTGGGTTGAATCATACCACCGACTCACTAGAGGCAAATGATTTTAATGGGATAAGTTTGAAGTTCTACTTCAAAAGGAAACAATCAGAAAATATTCTGGCATGGTAGAAGGAGAATGGACTCCTCTACATTGATGATATGCTTGTGGAATGATATTCCAAAGATATTTTGGAGATCTCATGTAGTCTCCTAGTTATCCCTAAATATCATTAGCCTATAATTGTGCTACTACATATAGTATAAATTGCAACATCTTGTCCCTCGGACATGATAGTTGAGATAATTGAGTGTATGAGTCAGTTCATACTCAATCTTGTTGCATACATAATAATTTTTCCTCCTTTATCATCATGGTATTGGACGATTAGAGAAATTATTGACAATTCTGTTGGCCACAACTTGACAAGTTGCAATATTCCCAACAATCATCAGATTGTTTTATGCACTACATGTGACATTCAGGAATTAATTTTAAGGCACTCTCACCTTAAAATTTGAAATGAGCCAGTCAGTATTCTTGATTGAATACAAGAATATGTTTGGATTATTCAACCATTATCTGGGTTATCTTGGTACTTCATGGTGTTCATAGACGCATCTAGAAGATGGTCTTAGATGAGTATCATCCACACAAACCATGTGTTTACTGAATTAATTGCTCAAATTGACGAATTTAGAGCAAATTACCCTAACGTAGGATAATTCCATTGGAATGCAAATGTTGTTGAAGATTGATTCATGAGCATTCAATGGTTATATTCAGTATATAGTACATAACCATAATGGTTTGGCTTGATCTCTTATGAAAGAGATTCAATATTGCTTGGCCAATGTTGTAGAATTGTGATTTACCAACATTTTATTGATGGTAACATGCGGTCTCACACTCTGCATATTTGGTCTAAATAAGATCAAATGATACTGCACCCCCTTGCAGTTTGTACGTGGAAATAAGTGAAGTATTTCCCATCTGCGGTAATTCGGTTGCATACTGATATCACCACCCCAGCGTATATCATGGGCCTTCACATATGGTTGGGATCTATGTGAGGAATAACTATGGTATGATTGTTAATCCGTCGAATACCTTAACCCTATGAAGGGAGTTATTTGCAGCCCATACGCTGATTGCTTTTGCAATAAGAACATTTTCTGGCTTTAGGGGGAGATATGTACTACAAAGAATGCCAGGAAATGGATAATAAATGCCATAGACATTTTGTCCACGTACTTAAGAATCTGAACTTGAGGTTCAGGTTATGACAAATTTGCAGCATATTGCAAATAATCTGCCAAGTATATTTACTAATGACAAAGGTGTCACTATGGTCAAGTACTAGAGAGAGTGGAGGTACCTAATAAACCACTCGTCTTCCTATATGAGAGCAAGAGGGGGAGAATTCTAGTTGCATGAGATTAAGTTCTCATATGTTTCACTGGAAACAGAGGAGATTGACCCCTCGATCAGTAAATATGATTCAACCTTGGGTTGAATGACACCTGAGGGATGCGCGGCATCCAAAGTCCAACACATATGTGCACACATTTTTAGGTGTTGGGACATCGAAACACCTTGACTCCGTTGTCGTGGGAAATCACAAGGAGTGAAGAGGCATAATAAGAATTCCACGATGATATTGATTCATGAGAATCGTATATGAGAAAGTCTACATATGTCGACATAAAATTTTTCTCGAGAATTGCTAGAATCCTTTTGGGCCCTGAACCAAATCCATTGAGAGTGTTGTTGCACTTATATTGGTTCAAATGAAAGGAAGCAACTAAGGAAGAGTGGCACTCGCTCATCAAGAGAGAGGTATTTACCATTGTAAAACCTGCTCCTCATAAGTATCTTCTAGAGGGAAGAGAAGTGAATTTTCATTTGGAATGAAAATAAATGAGGTGGTGAGAAAGCGAGGCTTGTAGCACAAGGGTTTTTGCAGAGACCCGACATCGGTTACGATGTAGCATGCCTTCTTGGTATGAGTGGAATTATGTTTCGATACTGAATGTTAATGGCAGTACAGATCCATACGGTTGATGTATGTAATGTCTACATACTCCCATGGGTCAATTAATTTGGATGTATATATTGAAGTCATTGAATGACTCAATATTCTGAATCCAAAGGTAAATCGCAACATGCATGTGTGAAACTTCTGAAGTCATTCTATGACTTGAAGTAGTCGGAGAATTGTGTGGTGCAACCGACTAAGTGAGCTATTCCTTGACAAGGATTACTCTCATACTAATGATTGTTGACGTGTATTCATGAAAAAATCTTGGATTGGATTTTACATCACCTTAATTTGTGGTGTCGGTGATCTTATCATCAAAGTCTATATAAGACATGAAATACACACAATCATGTTAAGACGGATATTTGGGTTAAACCAAATTATGCTAAGTTTATGACTTGAGCATATCCCCCTAAGATATCAGTCTTCATATATCCGAAATTATTGGAGAAGTTCAATATGGATATATTATATCAAAGACACATATGGTCATATTATATCTAATATGGGACATGGATCCTTGAGACATAGGGGAGATGGTGAAGTGATAGTGAGGCATGAATTGCCATATCTAAATACCATCGAAGCACTCATATATCTTGCAAAATATGTCAGGCCTGACACTATAGTTTTTGGCAATTTATTGAGAGTGCAAATTCCCCAAAAGGTATAAGGTTTGTGTAAGGAATATCCTGGGATATATCCAGGGCACAAAGGGTCTTGATCAATTCCATCCGGAAAATCAAGATGGGACCATGGTTTGATATATTGATAATGGCTAATTATCTGATCCCACAATGCCATATCAAAGACTGGGTTTGCTGGAAGAGTATTTTGCGGGAAGTCTTCAGAATAGACTCTAAACGAGTCCTTCCAGTGATCATTCTATTTCATTTGAAGCATCAGAAAATGTGGATGACTTCATAGAATGATTGGCCACATGTGAAATCATGTGGAGATTATCATTATCTACCAAGATAATGTCACTTGTATTGCTTATGGGTTATATTTATCCTTGTGAATTACATAAATGTAAGAGGATAATATGCAAACAGATTATTGTGATATTCACAATATCTATATGAATGTTTACATTCCAGAACTAGGTTCGTGGAATTGGTATGAGATATTCTTGAGGTTTGCAAAGTTCAGGGGGAGTAAAATCCCAAGTTATAACCCGTTGGTGATCCTCAAATCACTCATATTGTATTCTCTTTCCCTTTATGAGTTTTCCATGATGGTTTCTCATATAAGGTTTTTAACGAGACAATATAAATACAAGTGCGGATATATGCCATATTGGTTTCTCCTTATATTTTTTCCCACTGGGTTTTAAAGGAGTTTTCGATGGCATATGATTATAAGGTTTCTTCTCAATTTTTCCCACAGGGTTTTGGAGGAGTTTTCAGTTTGCAATATACATATGACGAATTGATCAAGGGGGAGTGTTGAGAAATAAAAAACATGTGATCAATTGTATGGGAGGGATGCCTCCCAGGAAGTGTCTGTTGGGGAAGAGGTGTCTCCCCAACACACCCCTTCACCATGTATATAAATGGGTCTTCCACATTGCAATGGAACTAGTGGGTTATTTGTGTCTCTTCTTTGTCTCTTTTACTTTGATACTACAATAGATATGTTGCAGATTTCTTCAAAGTCCATGACCTCTGTATGCTGATTGCGCCCGTGTAGTATATACTCCTAATTTCTTCTGTATCATGTATATGCCAATTGTTTCCCGTACTGTGTGCACAGCGATTGTGCTCTAGCACTAATATAAATTTTGGATTCATAATTGCAGCCTGTCATTAAGTTGCCACGAAACTATAACCAATAAGGATTGTGACATTGGTTATAGTTTCGTGGCAACTTAATGACAGGCTGCAATTATAACTGTAGCACCTATTTGCAAAACCTAAAACTAGACACATTCAGTATTTGAGAAGCTAATTCCATCATTCAGTATTTGGAGTAGGTGCTACAGTTATAATGAAACAGCTGGATTCTTGTACTTGTGGCCTATATACACTAACTATTTTAGATACCTGATACTGCAGCTGAAGTATGAAGTCTCAAAAGAAAAAGAAACATAACATTAAGTTGTTCACCAGCAATGCACAAGGAAACTGGAAAGCACATAGATGATCGCGCTGGTAGAAAGGACTTAAATTAATAGTTCAAGCACATGTCTTGGTTTCTCCCTGCAGTCAGGTACTGAAGAAAAGCTCAAACACACGATGAAATGGCAGAAAAGAAGAAGCCAACAATTAACCTTCCCTAAACAGGAGTTCTCGGGATCCAATCGAAGTTTCTGAGATGCAACACGGAACACGTCAGATCCTCACAGATCTTCCTCTCAAGTCTCAACAACATGTATATAACCTCCTTCAGAAACTTACATTGATCTATAGAAAACCCATCTTGATCTTTTGTGTTTTGCCAATACATAAAATTCTCGCTAAATTTGAAAATGCCATTTTCTTCTCCCGTTACAAATTTGCAATGCACGTGCATGTTTGCTAGTGAATTACTGATCAGTTTGGGGGCAAAGGGAACCATGTCAAGGACCATGGACCGGCATGTGATACCGCTGTCTTGGCCAGCATCTCTGTGGGTAATGGCGCCACGGTCTGGTCTATGATATTGTACACGCCGCAACAGAGATGATCGTCCTCGGCCTTTACCTCCCATGCAGGGTGAGTGCTGAGCTTAATCTCTCTTACAAAGTAGACGCAGTCTTCCTGAGCTCCAACTCCAACCGCACAGCCATCAACAGAAGCTGGGAGCGCGAAAGAGCATTCTAGGCTGACAAAAAGAGCATGCCCCTTCAACCTATCAACCTTCCTCCAACGTCCATGGCCGCAGTCCGAGTCCAGGTCCATTGCCTCGAAGACCTTGAGCCACCGAGTCCGGATTCGTTTATTAGAGACGCGGTCCACTTCGATCTCCCGTTCAACCATGAGCAGCCGGTCACCGGACACGACCAGGTAGTAATAGCGCTTGTAGACCCCGTCCGAGAAGCAATCTGTTGTGGTGCCTGGTATACAGCATTGGACGGATGGTTGGTGCTGGTGGTGCTGCAGGCCCGACCGCAAGTCCAGGACATGGAGCTCCCGATGACGAATGATGCGGTGCGCATCCGGCGAAGTCCAACCGGTGAGCATGTAGAGCTTGCCTTTGAAGAGTGCCATGTCATCGACAATCACTGGACGCAGCTTAATGGAGCCTACTTGCGGCCGCGGCTCGCGGGCAAAGATGTGCAATCGGGAGTAGTTGCCGCTTGAAACGACGAACATGTTGTCCGAAACCACGATCTTGCGGATGTTGTACGGGACGAGGTAGAGGGGATTCAATCTTGTCATCTGAAACCAGAGGATGTCGTGGTCGACGTGTTGCGGGGTCGTCTCCCCGGTGAGAGGGTTCATGAGGGAGCAGCCACCGTCGTCGTGCACCAGGAAGAGCATGCCGCCGGTGGAGACACAGCTGGCTACATTGGGTGGGATGGCGGGCAGGCGGTGGACAACGCCATCGGGGAGGCTGAGGAAGGTGCCGTCGCGGAGGGCGAGCCATGGCAGCAGCGGGGGCAGGTCGCTCGCCGCGGAGCGCCACGGCCGGCACACCGCGCGGAGGCGGACGCGGTCGGCGTGGGATGGCACGCGCAGGACCACCAGCCGCAGCAACTCTGGCGGGAGGTCCGGCCATGGGAGGTCCGGCCATGGGCTGCCGGCCTCTTGAGGTGGTGGCGTGCTCTTACTTGACCCAACGACGGCGATCGGGATTAGCTTCGCTGCCATGGCCGCCTTCTTCTAGCACGGGAAGGTGTGAAGGGTTTCGGAAGGTACCTGCACGGCTGGACATGGGTCGTTCGATCGGCCAGCGTATTTATGTAACCCGAATTCATTTGGCAACTTATGGTGGTTTATGGCATATAAATCGTTCCCTTCCTAACTTATTGTTTTACAAACCGCCATTCATATTAGGGTATTTGTAAATTCCGAACGTTCTGATTATGTCATCAGATCCGAATGACCTGGACCTCGTCCATTCTGGATCGGACGTACCTAGCGCGTCGCGCGATAACTTCGAGCGTTAACGACGCGGCCGTGCTAAGATCCGCCTCTTGCGCGCAGCCAAGCGCTCGCGCCTGATGGGAGTCGAGCCCCTGACCTGCTGGTTGAGATCGTATTGCGCCACCACCTAGGCTACAGTTTTTATTGTGTTTTTAAATCAGGTTAGTCGACATTTATACTTTACACCACCGCAAGAAAAAACAATGATGCTCTTAGCGAGGGGCACATCTATATGACCAAGTTTCTTTTCGAAGAATCGATGCATAGAATTTGAACTTCGGTCGTTGTCTCGTGTAAATATATTATCATTTTATGTAACGAAATATGTATGTGGCAGATTGCAAAAACTACCACATGCATCCAGCATCGTCAGATCCGATCCGCACCCGCATGTGCCTCCCTAATTTTCGCGCCTCCCGATGTTTAGAAGATCCGATCGCCGCGCCCGCCTCGCCCTTCCGATTTCCTTCCTTCTTTAGTTTTTGATTTTCGGGCAAAAATAGTGCTTGCAATGGGATTTGATCTTTGGTCTGCATGTAATCAATGCAGGGAGCTGACCATCTCACCTACAACTTATTGTTGAACAAGCTAAGGAAAAATACGGTTTTGACATGTTTTGCCTTTAATATGTTAGCACAGAAAATCTTTTCGTTTCACCTATCAAACCCAACACATAAACTTTTCCCGTGGTAAATTCTCCATCACCACCATGATAACTAACGCACCACCAATATGATAACTTTTGTATACCACACATTACATTATGTGTAAGAGCATGGTCATATAAGCACCGGAGGCGTGATAACTTTGGTGAAAGCATCGTGGTAACTTTGATCATTGGGGAAGAAATTTGTTGAACACCCCCCCCCCCCCCCCAACCCTTCGGTAATTTCAGTAAATAGCATGATAACTTTCACGCCATAGACCTGATAATTTAGATACAAACATCATCGTACCTTTAAACATTGGAGAAGAAAAACATGAAAATATACCCGATAATTTCTATGTAAATAGATGATAATATACGTAGCTCACATCTGATAACTGAGATAGAAACACCATGGTAACTTCGACCATAGGGATGAAAATTATTGAAAAGATACTCCGGTAACTTATGTGTAAATAGCACGGTAGTATACCTCCCTCCCCTGATATTTTTCTGTGTAATAGCATGAAAACATATGCACTGCGATAACTAAACACCATGATAAGTTTTGACCCATGGGGGAAATTTTTGCTGAAATATACCCCTGATAAATTTTGTTTAAATAGCATGATTTTTTAAGCATGGCGGGCTTGATAGGTTACCTAGAATCACCATGATAACTTTTTGACCCGAGGAAAAGTTGTTCAAAACATTCCCGATAAATATTTTTGTGTAAATAACATGATAATACAAGCACCCATAACCGATAACTTACATATAAGCATCATGGTAACTTTTTACCAAAGGAAAAGAAAGTTGTTAAAAACATACACTCGCCTCGCGGGGCCTCTTGGATAAACACAACACATGGTGTGCCACGGGAAAATCACATAATATTTAGTGTCATGAGGGGCACACGTGCTTGTGAGTTGGTTGGGAAAAAAACGGTCCACTTTGACCCGCTATAGGCATGATAAGTTAAGTTACGCAAAAATTTCGTTGTAATTTTTTACCTATGGAAAAAGCTACTGAAACACACCCGGGTTTTTAGGTATAAGTACCATGATAATATACGAACCGTAGAATCAGTAACTCATGTACAATCCCCCATGGTAACTTTGACCGGAGGAGGTTGATGTAAACATACCTTGATAATTTATGTGTTAGTACCACGGTATATTACGCATCGAGGAGCTGAATAACTTGTGTATAAAACACAGTGGTAACTTTGAAAGAGGGTGTAGTTGTTGAAACATAGTACCTGATAAGTTCTATGTAAATAACATGATAAGTTACGCAACATAGGCCTGATAACTTGCATACGAATACCATGGTAACTTTGACCCGAGGGAAAATCGTGGTAATTTTCTGTAATAACACGATTGTAAAAAAAGCGTCAAAAGGAATAGTTTTCTTTAGTTGAGCAACAAATCCCTAAGGGTGAGTTGGTTGTGATGGTGCGCTTTGGTGCCTGGGGGTTGTGGGTTCGAATCCCACATGCGCAATTTTTTTATGACGTGGGAGACGAGAAGAAGTGACAGTTTTCCTGGGGGTGGGCGCGCGAGATGTGCGGGAAAAGCAGGTTTCTCGGGCGAGCCTGCGGGGTTGTTCGGGAGGAGGAGGGATCGAAGAGAGGGGAAGTTGTTTTGTACTTAGAGGGAAATGGATAAGGTGTGTGTGGTAGTTTTAGCTATGTGGCACACGTGTGCCAAATATCACGGTCCTTTATGTAAATAGCATGATAATATATGCTTCCGAACCTGATAATTTAGGTACAAACACCACGATAACTTTGACCGAGGGATTTTTTTGTTGAAAACATATCTCGGCTACTTCTGTGTAAATAGCATGGTAATATATACATCGCAGACCTAATAATTTAGGTACAAATCACCGCGGTAACTTTGACCTAGAAAAAATCTTATTGAAAACATATCCCCGATAACATCTGTGCAAATAACATGGTAATATACGCCTAACAGAGGTGATGGCTGACTTAGCCTAGGGATGGTAACTTTTTACCTAGAACAAAGTCATTGAAATATACGTACATGAATCGACATCGGCATGGGTGACGACGGTGCTAAGTTTCGCCGCCCTTGGCTGCTCCAGCGAGCCTCGCCATCATCGACGAGCAGCACCAGGAGCAACGCCGGTCGACCTCCCCACTGCCCATGCTCCTCCCCTCCACTTCCTTCTCATTGCTCCTTCCCTTCTCTTCCCTCGCCCGCCCCTTCTCTGACTCGGGTACATGGCCGCCGCCTGATCTGCAGCACCGTCTCCGACCTCCCCTGCCTCATCCACATCTGGATCCGGCTATTTCCCCAACGCACTGCACCACCGCGCCTTCCCGCCACCTGGCCTCCCCAAGTCCCGAAGTGCCGTCGTCGCGTCTATTGCATCGCGCTGCCGCCTCCTACAGGTACGAGCACCCAGAGGCTTCGCCAACAGCGCTCACTAAGCCTAGTGATGTCTCCTCCAAGTAGGCCAGCAGCCGCTGCTGCAACCCTCCACCGCCGGCATGAGGGACTAGCAGACGGGCCTCACCAAGTGCTCAGTGCTGGACTTCAACGGTAACTTCACCAATAATTTTTTGAGAACATACCACCAATAATTTTTTTTGTGCAACTAGCATGATAACTTAAGCACAACGGAGCTGATAACCTATGTACAAACACCACGGTAACTTTTGATCCGGGGGTTGTTGAAAACATACCCCCGATAACTTACCTAGCCCGCACATGGTAACTATTTTTGACTTGAGAAGAAGTTGTTGAAAAACACCTCTCCCGATAAACATGTGTACTAGCATGGTAATATATGCACAACGGAGCTGATAACTTACTTAGCACACACACGGTAACTAATTTTTAACTTGAGGGGAAAAGTTGTTGAAAAACAGCCCCGGTAAACATGTGTACTAACATGGTAATATACGCACAGCAAAGTTGATAACTTACTTAGAACAGACATGATAACTATTTTTGACTCGAGAAAAAAGTTGTTGAAAAACACCCCCAATAACTTATGTGTGCATGATATTTTATGCACCGGGGATCTGATAAGTTACACACAAACACTATGGTAACGTTGACCTGATGGAGAAGGGTGTTGAAATATACATCTATAATTTTTGTGTAAATAAAATGGTAGTTTTTGACCGATAAACCTGATAACTTACTTTCAAAAATCATGGTATGTTGAACATTGACATTTTTAACAACCTGATATTTAGCCATGAGTAGCCTGGTAATTTTGGTGTGGACTACCTGATAAATCCAGCACGAGTATCCTGGTACATCTAGCATGGGCAGTCTTACTTCAGTTAAATGTATACAAATTAAATGTCAATAGGTGAGTAAGCATAGATGGTTCGTTAGTCCAGTTGGTTATTAGGGTAGCTTTGAAAGGGGTGGTCTTAGGTTCAAAACCTGCTTTACACTCATTTTTTTTTCAAAGGAGAAGAAAGTAGACGAGAAAGAAAACAGAAAGTAGACGAGTGGAAAAAACATGGCTTTAGCGATCACTAGGAATTAGCGATTGAGCGGCGACGAGAAAAAAAAACAGAAAACGTACACTGGTGGCCTGGTGGGATTAGTGATCGAGCGGGAGGGCGTAGCGATGGTGGGACCAGAAAAAAGAAACAGACATCGTTCAGATCTGTCCCTATAAACAGAACGTTTGGACGTTATCATAATCCTTCATATTATAGTTGGGATTTTTTTGTCAAAAGAATAGTTGGGATTTTGAATAAATTAAGAGAGTGACTTCTATTGGGCCTTACTTATTAAACTTCCATGTTCATCTGCATCCAATATATCTCCAACTATTGTGCAAATATGTAAGGAAATTACATTGGTGGCAACCTGGGAGAGCATGACTATGTCTTGCTCATAGCGTGACGTGGCGATGTCTTGCGTCGCAGCTCTAGAATGGCCAGCCCACCAAGTACCACAGGCCTTCATCGTTATTTTCTATTTTGCTTTTAATTATTATATATGTACTTTTTCTTAAATTCAGAAATATTATATATATATACTAAAATCATTTTATATACGTGGAAAATATTAATCACACATTAGAAAAAGTTAAATGTGTATAGAAAAATCTTTCTAATGTATATGAAAATTTTATAATGTGTATTAAAAAAGTAGACATAGAAAACATGCAAAAAAATCATATATTTAAAAATGTTAAAAGTGAATGAAAATGTACATAGTGTTTATAAAAAATGTACAATGTATATGGCAAAAAGGAGACATCAAAACATATATATGAAAAAATAATGTCTTGAAAAAATGGTAAAGATGTATAAAATCATATTCCTGATGTATAGAAAAATGTACAATGTGTATAAAAAATTATTCATAACAATATATTTTATAGAAAATACTAATCCTGTGCTTAAAAAATGTTAAATTTGTATATATTTTTTATGTATACAAAAAAATGTACAATATGTATGCCAAAATATTGACATAAAAGTGTTTTAAAAAATATTAATCACGTATTTCGAAAATGTTAAGCATGTGCAAAAAAATTCCTAACCTATACAAAAAAATTATAATGTGTAGGAAAAAGTAGACATAAAAAATATATGTTTTATAATATGTTACTCATGTATTCAATAAAATTTAAATTTGTACAATAAAAATATTTTAGATGTATGCAGAAAACGTAGAATGTGTATGAACAAACTTGAAATAAAAAATATATGTTTAAAAACAACGTTAATTATGCATTTTACAAAATTTTCAATATGTACACAAAAAAAATGTTTCAGATGTATGAGGAAAAGTTTCATGTATTTCAATAAATGTGAATTGTTTACCAAAAAAAGGTTCTTGTTCCATATGAAACGGGAACAAAATGATGAAAGCAAAAAAACAGAAAGAAGAGAAAAGGAACAAAAGGAACGACAACCAAGGGGAAACAAAGGAAAGCAAAGAAAACAGAAACCGAAATAAAACAGTGAAAAATAATGGAAAACGGTGAAACCGAGAAAGAAACAAAAAAACCGGTGAATACCAAAAGAGACAAAGAAACCCGAACAAAAATATGAAGAAAATAAGAAAGAAAAGAAAAACGGACGGGGTGTTTTGGCTTCCGGGCTGACATGAACTAAATTCATAAAAACTAAATTTTTTTTTGGTAGTGAAAGATCCTTGAGTTTGTGATGTTTGTGCAAAAATTGACAAATTTGGGGTCTATGAAAAAGTTTACCGTTTGTTCGGACCTGATTTTGTTTTTTGGGTGAGAGCTACTCAGATGTCCGAATGAGCTGAAATTTGGCATGGACATCACGCACTCAAGCATCTTTCAGCACAAAAAAATTGGAATTGTTTGAGTTTTTCTAGTAGTTTTTTGGAATGTTCACAGGGTGTATATGAGCTTGAGAGCCGAATTGGATATTCAAGAAAAAACCCAATGAAAACTAAGAAAGAAACAAAAGGACTAATGAAAATTGAAAGAAAGAAGAAAACCAGTGAGCACCGATAAAATCGAAGCCCCTCACATACACGGGCATATACTCACACCTAGGAACACTCGCACGCATGCCCTACCCTTATAAGCACCTTCGAGAGACTGAGCCAGCATATCATCTTGAGATTGATGAAGTCGCCACACACGCCTTCGTTGTCGACGGAAACATCTCCTTCCGCTAACCATCCAACCATATATTGGTTCTATATACATTAACCCATAATTTACATGTCCGTACTATATGATTGTATAAATAAATGCTTACCAAATTCTGCCCATGATTTTTATTTTGTAATCATTTTTGATATGTCAAAGAAACACTAGTAGAAAAAGGGTCAAATGTGAGACACATTAGTCCCGGTTTGTAACAGAACCGACACTAATGTGTCCATTAGTGCCAGTTCCAACGGCTAGGCGGGAGGAGATCTTTAGTACCGGTTCGTGGCGAACCTTTAGCACCGGTTCGTGCCACGAACCGGTACTAATGAGAGTGGTGGCAGGATGTTGTCAGAGTGGGGCCCCTCCAGCACCTTTAGTACCAGTTCGTGCCACGAACCGGTACTAAAGGTCGTCCTATATAAACCCTTCGTCCACCAGCACTCTGTTATTCTCCCTTTCCCCTCTCCCTCTCCTCTGTTCTTCCCTTCTTCCTCTCGAGTTCATCACAAATTTTGCCCCAAATTTGTCAAGATTTGCAGGCCCCCATCCATTCAAATGATCACAAAGGTTAGCAACTTTGTCCTTTCATCTCTCATTGCTAGATTAGCTCTTGCATTGGTTTATATAGTGATTAATTGTGGGTTTTAGTAATTTGGGAGGAATTATATGTGGTAGTATTTGATTTATATGCAAATTGAGGTCAAAATAACACTTAGTTTGCATATGTAGGTGTGGTTTACTTAGTGCCTTCTAAATCTTCGTCGTAACCACCGTCGATCGCCCGCACCGTCCCGTCGCCGACACCACCTTGTGGTGAGCCTCTTGTTCATGAAATTTTATATAAAAAATTGATGTTTGTGTGATTCGGATATATAGTTACTCGTATAATTATCTTACCCGTACGTTGTTTGTTATACATAGTGCCATGGTTTTGATATCCGTCCCCGTCGGCCCTCGTCCTTGCTATGATTCAGATGCGGTATATTCTCTTTTAAAACTATTTTTTGCATTTCGTGTTTATGACGAATTATGCCCATCAAGCTGACATAGATATTTGTATGTAGGAGGTAGTTGAACCGGAAATTCCAACCGACCCTATTATCGAGAGGTTAAATTTAGTTGAAAGAAAAAACGAGGATTTGAAAGAAAAATTGAAAACAATTGAGGGGGAGAAGATGGAATTGGAGTTGCATGTTGCCGATGTCGTCGATGATCACAAGATTAAGATGGAGAAAATGCGCTTGAAGATTTGAAAGATAAGAAAATATGCCATTCATAGTGAGGCTTGGTATCATTATCTTGTTGGATCAATTGTTACCTTAGTTGCGATCTTGATCGCATTTGTTGTTGCATTTAAATTCTTTAGCTAGAGAGTTATTTGGTTGTTGCATTTAAGTGTTGTATGAACTTTATGTATTGTATTAATTTGGTGTTTTCGGTGCTGTGTATTGAAGATGAGCCGGCAATGGATGTACGATGACCGATGCTCTCCCAAGTTCATTAATGGCGTGCATACTTTTCTGATTGCGGCTGAGGCAAACAAGCGGGCGGATGGTTTTTATGCTTTGTCCATGTGCTGGCTGTAAGAATGGTCACAATTACTCTACGTCAAGAACCATTCACGTCCACCTGTTTGAGTCCGGTTTCATGCCCCACTATAATGTTTGGACCAAGCACGGAGAAAGAGTGGTTATGATGGAAGATAATGAAGAAGAAGAGGACGACGACAGCTATCCTGGCCATGGGTTCCCTGAATACGATGATACAACAATGAGGGAAGAAGCTGAGCCGGTAATGCGGGAAGAAGCTGAGCCAAAAATGCGGGAAGAAGCTGAAGAAGAGGCATCGGATGAGCCCGTTGATGATCTAGGTCGGGCCATTGCCGATGCAAAGAGAAACTGCGCAAGTGATTTGGAGAAGAAGAAGTTGCAGCGCATGTTAGAGGATCACAAAAAATTGTTGTACCCGAATTGCGTAGGTGACAAGAAAAAGCTCGGCACCACACTGGAATTGCTGCAATGGAAGGCAGAGAATGGTGTATCCGAGAAGAGATTTGGAAAGTTGCTGGTAATGATAAAGAAATGCTTCCAAATGACAACGAATTGCCCGAGAGTACGTAAGAAGCAAAGAAGGTTGTCTGCCCTCTAGGGTTAGAGGTGTAGAAGATACATGCATGCCCTAATGATTGCATCCTCTACCGCGGTGAGTACGAGGATTTGAACACTTGCCCGGTATGCGGTGCATTGCGCTATAAGATCAGCCGCGATGACCCTGGTGATGTCGAGGGAGAGCGCCCCAGGAAGAAGATTCCTGCCAAGGTGATGTGGTATGCTCCTATAATACCACGGTTGAAACGTTTGTTCCAAAACAAAGAGCATGCCAAGGCGATGTGATGGCAGAGAGAAGACCGTAAGAAAGACGGAAAGTTGAGAGTACCCGCTGACGGGTTGCAGTGGAGAAAAATTGAGAGAAAGTACGGGAGGAGTTTGCAGATGACGCAAGGAACGTATGGCTTGATCTAAGCGCAGATGTCATTAATCCTTTTGAGGAGCAGAGTAGCAACCATAGCACCTGGCCTGTGACTCTATGTTTGTATAACCTTCCTCCTTGGTTGTGCATGAAGCGGAAGTTCATTATGATGCCAGTGCTCATCCAAGGCCCTAAGCAACCCGGCAACGACATTGATGTGTACCTAAGGGCATTAGTTGAAGAACTCTTACAGCTGTGAAATGGAACAGGTGTACGTGCGTGGGATGAGCACATGGGGGGAGAATTTGACCTAAAGGCGTTGCTGTTCGTGACCATCAATGATTGGCCTGCTCTCAGTAACCTTTAGCGATCACTAGGAGAAGAAAGGAGAAGAAAGTAGACGAGAAAAAAAACATAAAGTAGACGAGTGGAAAAAACATGGCTTTAGCGATCACTAGGAATTAGCGATCGAGCGGCGACGAGAAAAAAAACAAAAAACGTACGCTGGTGGCCTGGTGGGATTAGCGATCGAGCGGGAGGGCGTAACGATGGTGGGACCAGAAAAAAAAACAGACATCGTTCAGATCTGTCCCTATAAACAGAACGTTTGGACGTTATCATAATCCTTCATATTATAGTTGGGATTTTTTTGTCAAAAGAATAGTTGGGATTTTGAATAAATTAAGAGAGTGACTTCTATTGGGCCTTACTTATTAAACTTCCATGTTCATCTGCATCCAATATATCTCCAACTATTGTGCCAATATGTAAGGAAATTACATTGGTGGCAACCTGGGAGAGCATGACTATGTCCTGCTCATAGCGTTACGTGGCGATGTCTTGCGTTGCAGCTCTAGAATGGCCAGCCCACCAAGTACCACAGGCCTTCATCGTTATTTTCTATTTTGCTTTTTTAATTATTATATATGTACTTTTTCTTAAATTCAGAAATATTATATATATATACTAAAATCATTTTATATACGTGGAAAATATTAATCACACATTAGAAAAAGTTAAATTTGTATAGAAAAATCTTTCTAACGTATATGAAAATTTTATAATGTGTATTAAAAAAGTAGACATAGAAAACATGCAAAAAAAATCATATATTTAAAAATGTTAAAAGTGAATGAAAATGTACCTAGTGTTTATAAAAGATGTACAATGTATATGGCAAAAAGGAGACATCAAAACATATATATGAAAAGATAATGTCTTGAAAAAATGGTAAAGATGTATAAAATCATATTCCTGATGTATACTAAAATGTACAAAGTGTATAAAAAATTATTCATAACAATATATTTTATAGAATATACTAATCCTGTGCTTAAAAAATGTTAAATTTGTATATATTTTTTATGTATACAAAAAATGTACAATATGTATGCCAAAATATTGACATAAAAATGTTTTAAAAAATATTAATCACGTATTTCGAAAATGTTAAGCATGTGCAAAAATATTCCTAACCTATACAAAAAAGATTATAATGTGTAGGAAAAAGTAGACATCAAAAAATATATGTTTTATAATATGTTAATCATGTATTCAATAAAATTTAAATTTGTACAATAAAAATATTTTAGATGTATGCAGAAAACATAGAATGTGTATGAACAAAGTTGAAATCAAAAATATATGTTTAAAAACAACGTTAATTATGCATTTTACAAAATTTTCAATATGTACACAAAAAAATGTTTTAGATGTATGAGGAAAATTTTCATGTATTTCAATAAATGTGAATTGTTTACCAAAAAAAGGTTCATGTTCCATATGAAACGGGAACAAAATGATGAAAGCAAAAAAACAGAAAGAAGAGAAAAGGAACAAACGGAACGACAACCAAGGGGAAACAAAGGAAAGCAAAGAAAAAAGAAAACAAAATAAAAACAGTGAAAAATAATGGAAAACGGTGAAACCGAGAAAGAAACAAAGAAAACCGGTGAATACCAAAGAGACAAAGAAACCCGAACAAAAATATGAAGAAAATAAGAAAGAAAAGAAAAACGGACGGGGTGTTTTGGCTTCTGGGCTGACATGAACTAAATTCATAAAAACTAATTTTTTTTTTGGTAGTGAAAGATCCTTGAGTTTGTGATGTTTGTGCAAAAATTGACAAATTTGGGGTCTATGAAAAAGTTTACCGTTTGTTCAGACCTGATTTTGTTTTTTGGGTGAGAGCTACTCAGATGTCCGAATGAGCTGAAATTTGGCATGGGCATCACGCACTCAAGCATCTTTCAGCACAAAAAAATTGGAATTGTTTGAGTTTTTCTAGTAGTTTTTTGGAATGTTCACAGGGTGTATATGAGCTTGAGAGCCGAATTGGATATTCAAGAAAAAAACCAATGAAAACTAAGAAAGAAACAAAAGGACTAATGAAAATTGAAGAAAGAAGAAAACCAGTGAAGTGAACACAGATAAAGAACGAAGAAATTCGTTCAAAAAACAAAGAAAGAAAATCCGAGAATAAATCTAATAAAACTGTAGAAACAAAAGAATAACGGAAAAGAAAAGAAAACGAAGCGAACAAAGCCAAAGAATGCGAGCGAGCGAGCAAGCAAACAAACGATAGAAAATGCGTCGACCCATTATTGTAGCGTGCATGGAAAAGCTCGTACATCTTGCTTTAATTGCGAAATAGCTCCCGTAGGCTAGTAGCTACAATGAGAGAAATAGGGAAATCATTTGTCTATTAAATGGACTGTATTGGGCCAATATGCAAGTCTTTGTGTTTCTGTAATTCATAGTGGCTCGGGCCAACAATCCACTTCTACCTCTATGAGTTTTTTGTTTGCAGGCAATTTATGTCAAATTTGATCACTTCTCTCTCTTTTATGGTTCATCTATGAGGAAAATATAATACTGATGGACTAGGTATAAGACTGGTCGGAGCACCATTCGCAACAGCTCTGGTAGGAGGTGCGGCCATGGCCTGACAGCTTCTTGCGTTGATGGTGCGCTCTTGCTTGCCCGAGCGACAGCGATCGGGATGTATGCCGCTACCATGGTCGCCTGCTTCTTCTACCATAGGGGTGCACTGAGGGTTTCGAAAGGTATGTGGACGGTGGGTGTGAGTTATTTCGATCAGAAAACCTATTTGTTTAGACCCAATTCTTTTGGTGACTAATGGTGGTTTATGGTATAATAAATTGTTCTCTTCCCAACTTACTTTAGAAACCATCGTTCATATTAGTTGGCATTTTTTATTAATGAAGGCATTGATTCAATTGGGCCTTATTGAACTTTCATGTTCTTCTGCATCCAATATATCTCCAACTATTTGTGCCAATATGTAAGGAATCACATTGCTGGCGAGCTGGGAGTGCGCGACAGGCGCTCCTTCGTCTCGCTTGAACAATGTAGGGTAGCACGAGCTGGGCCAGCCCAGGTGCGCTGGAGGCCATAGCCTCGTTTATATTTTTATTTTTCCATGTTTTATGTTTTTGTTTTTTGCCTTTTTTACTTTTATGTATTATTTCAAATATTCTAAATAAATATATTACAAAAATCAATCTACATAAAAAATTTGAAAAATATTGACAAACCATTTGAAAAATGTTAAATATGTATAGAGAAAATGTTTATCATGTATACAAAAATTGTTTCTGAAACAATTTGATCATGTATTTAAAAATATCAATCAAGCATTTGAATAATGTTGAATATTGTTTGGAAAATGTTAATCAAGCTATCAGAACATGTTAAATGTGTATAGAAATAATGTTGACCATTTATTAAAACAAATTACCATGTATCATAAAAATGTTAAAATCTAATTTATTCATGTGTATAAAAAATTTAATCAAACATGTGAAAAAATCTTACACAAGAAATTGAAAAATGCCAATCATACATTTGAAAAATGTTAAATATGTATGGAAAAATATTGATCATGTATTTGAAAAATGTCTATCATGCATTTGAAAAATGTTAAATATATATGGAAAAATATTGACCATGTATTAAAAAATATAGACAAGAAATTGACCATGCATTTGAAAATTTTGATCATGTATATAAAAATATTAATCAAGCATTTGGAAGAATGTTGAACGAGTATTTGAAAATCGTAAATCATTTGAAATGTTAAACGTGCTTAGAAAAAATGTTGGTCATGTGTTAAAAAATGTTCACATTGTATTTAATAAATATTATTCAAGCATTAAAAAAGCCATATGTGCCTTGAAAAAATAGTTGACCATGTATTAGATAATGTTAATCTTGTATTTGAAAAATGTTAATTAAGCATTTTTTTAAAGTGTGTGCAGAAAAATGTTGACCATGCATGAAAAAATGTTAACCTTTAATTTCAAAAATGGTAATCAAGCACTTGAAAGATATGAAAAATGTTTATGAAAAAATATTGATCGGGGATTACAAAAATGTTGAACTTTCATTGGAAAAATGTTAAATGTGCATTAGAAAATTAGTGTTGACACATACAAAAAGACATAGAATGAAAACCGAAATAAAGAAAGAAAACAAAAGAAATGAAAACCAAAAAAAGAAGAAAACATGATACGGAGAATGAAAGGAAACAAAGAAACAAATGCAAAAAATGAAAAAAAAAAGAGTGAAAACTGATTAAGAAACATGAAACAAACAAAAAAACAAAAGAAAAATGAAAGAAGAAAAAACCAAAGCATAATGATAAAAAACCAAATAAACCTGAGAAAACTATGAAAAACAAAAGAAAGAAAAGAAAACTGAGAAAGCTAATAAAAACTGAAGAAAAATAAAGAAAAGAAAAAACTCTGTGAAAACTGAGAAATAAAAAATAAAACCAAATAAGAAATATAGAAAATAAAACAAAAAATAAAAAAACGTAAGGAAACAAGAAGTCTATGGAACAGAAAAAGAACAAAGAAAACTAGTGAAAAACTGAAGTTATAAGAAAGATAAAAGAAACCGTAGAAAACTTATAAAAGACGAAGCAAAGAACAAAAGAAAAAAACGACATAAAGAAAAAATGCGAAGAAAACCTATAGCGAGTTGTAGGGAGTGAATCGATCGAACCTAAGCTAATAGGCCGCCCCATATGGCCATGCCCTTTAGCGACTGCTTCTTCCATCTCGCTTAACGCGAGATATAGCTCCCGTGGAGAGCGACTATGTCTCCCTCGCAACGTGTGATATTGTGAAGTCTCGCGACAAAGCTGCCAGAATGGATCAGCCCAGCAGGTACCACAGGCCTTCACTCTTCTTTTCTTTTTTTTTAAATTCCAACATATTTAAATATATCTATTATAAAATCACTTTTGCTTGAATTCCAATATATTTAAATATATCTAATAAAATCACTATGTATACATAAAAAATATTGATCAAGGATTTAAAAATGGTAAATATGTATAGAAACATGTTTCTAATGTATATGAAAAATGTATAATGTGTATGAAAAAAGTGGACATAAAAAACATGAAAAACAATTAATCATGTATATTAAAGTGCCAAAAGTGAATAAAAATGTACCCTGTGTGAATAAAAAATGTACAACGTGTATGCCAAAAAAAGTAGACATGAAAACATATATCTATACCAATATAAAAAGACCCAAAGGGGCAGATCCAAACCATCACGACCGTCAAATCATATTATCTAGCTGTTGAAATCGCTCCAATGTTGAGCACCAAACACGTTTAACGCTTTAATTACCCACCACTGCCATTGATTATAAACACATTTTGACTCAACGCTATCCCATAAAATCTGTCATGTAATTAATATCCTACCATTCCCGTGAAAAAGTAATTGATATCTTACCAAATACCAATGTGCAACAGATATATCTTACCTAATATAACGTGTAACTAATATCCTACCTAATATAAACGTGCATTGAACGTACATTATTACTAGTATGGAAAAAGGTTTAATCATGCATTGAAAAAATATTAATGTATTTGGAAAGCACTACATGTAAAAAAAATGTTCCTGATGTATATAAAAATGTAGAATGTTTAGGAAAAATTATACTAAAAAATATAGTTATCCAAATATGTTAATTATGTATTTTAAAATGTTAAATGTGTACAAACAATATTTCAGATGTACACGGAAAACGTAGAATGTGCATGAACAAAGTTGAAATAAAAAAATTTATGTTGAAAAAGAATGTTAATCATGTATCTGAAAAAGTGTTCAATGTCTACGAAAAAATTATGTATGCGGGAAATGTTTAATTTATTTGAATAAATGTGAATTGTGTGTCAAAATAGATTCCTTCTCCATATGAAACGAGAAAAAAATGATGGAACAAAAAAGAAAGAAGAGAAAGCAAACAAAATGAATGAAAACCAAAAGGAAAGAAAGGAAACCAAAGAAAAAAACAGTGCAAAAAGAATGGAAATCAGTGAAACTGAGAAAGAAACGAAGAAACCTGATGAAATCCAGAAGCGACAAAGAAACCCAAAGAAAAATGAAGAAAATAAGAAAGAAAATAAAAAAACCAGTGAAAACCAAGAAAGAAGCAAAAAAACAAAGAAACTTAAAGAAAAATGAAAGAAACGAAGGAAACCAGTGAACACTGATAAAGAAACAAAGAAAACCGGTAAAAAGGTAGGAAAATTAGATAAAACCAAAAGGCCGAGTATGGATCAAATAAAACTAAAGAAACAAAAGAATAAAGAAAAAGCATAAAACCGAAGCGAACAAAGCCAGCGAACAAACAATAGAAAATGGGTCGACTCATTAATGTAGCTTGCATGGAAAAGCTCATCATCTTGCTATAAGTGAGAAATAGCTCCCGCGGGCTTGTAGCTACAATGAGAGAAATAGGGAAATCATTTGTCTATTAAATTAACAGTATTGGGCCAATATGCAAGTCGCTGTGTTTCTGCAATTTACTTTGGCCCGAGGCAACAGTCCACTTCTACCTCTATGACCTTTTTGCTTGCGAGCAATTTATGTCAAATTTGATCGCTTCTCCCTCTTTATGGTTCATCTATAAGAAAAATATAATATTGATGGACTAGGTATAAAAATTTAAAACCCGAGTATGAACCAAATAAAACTGTAGAAACAAAAGAATAACGAAAAAGAAAAGAATACAAGCGAACAAAGCCAAAGAATGCGAGCGAGCAAGCAAGCAAGCAAACAAACGATAGAAAATGCGTCAACCCATTATTGTAGCGTGCATGGAAAAGCTCGTACATCTTGCTTTAATTGAGAAATAGCTCCCGTAGGCTAGTAGCTACAATGAGAGAAATAGGGAAATCATTTGTCTATTAAATGGACTGTATTGGGCCAATATGCAAGTCTTTGTGTTTCTGCAATTCATTGTGGCTCGGGCCAACAATCCACTTCTACCTCTATGACTTTTTTGCTTGCGAGCAATTGATGTCAAATTTGATCCCGTCTCCCTCTTTATGGTTCATCTATAAGAAAAAAAATATAATACTGATGGACTAGGTATAAAAAATAAAAATAGGAGATATATATTTTGTCAGCGCTCTTCATTGTTCGAGTTTGTCTCAAGCTTATTCGATCCAATGTATTTTAGTTAATATTCATTAAAAACATGTTTTCTGTTAAAAACAAGGAGTAAATGTCAACTGAAGCACAACAACTGTGGAGAAGGTTAAATCATAGGGCAGTCAAGCAAGGTCCATCCAGATTGACAATGGCCGAATCAATGAGCAAAGAAGAATAGAAAGGTGTGATCTACATACATGGATTTGTGTGGTTACACATCAGCGTCTAACAGGACAGCTCCAGATGAGTTCATTTGCCCCGCAGGTTACAAACACTATCGACAACTCTAATGTGTAATCTGAATGTGGATGGACTATGTTCGGTTGCCCAGAAGTTGTGGTCAAGTGAAAGAAATCTAAATAGTTGTGGTTTTTTTTTTTAATCTTCGTCCCAAATGTCAGAATGCCGGAGTTCTTTCTTTGCGACCTGGTGTGGTTTCTTGATATTTACTCAAAAATTAGAGTGTAGTTAATAAGAAAACAAAAGATAATCTCTACAAGAGCGAGAGATTTATACAATTGGAATATTGGGCTGGATTTGGAGATGTACCATGATTTTGAGGTTGTTAGTGATCATTTTGGACGCATGCATGCATGATTCTTGCTGGCTTGGAAGGCTGTCCCTTTGGGGTCTTTTTTATGCTGCTTAAATTAGATTTGGTAAATTTATTGCACATTTGGTATGATGTCTAGTTAGCAACGAGGAAGGGATGGCACACGCGACGCAACTACACAAAGCTAATGGTCAAAAATATTAGTATATAGTTTCCTTTCAACTTTTCTTAATTAATCTCAGGTTTTTGTTTGGCTTGGTTTCCTCTTCCTCGTCTGCGTCAAATCTCCAGGAGTAGTTTAGGCCACTACTTAAACATAACGCAGCTAGCGATGCATACATGATTGAAGTACCTACCAGAGTTGCAATTCTCTGCTCTTGTCACGCATTACCTTTTATATGTAGCTACTACTGTGAATGTATACACTATTTCAGTAAACTACAATCTTCTTTTTTGTACATATAATTTGGGGGCAGATCCATGATCTCATCAGAAAGGTACAGTGCAGCGGCCGGTTATGACAATGATAGTGCGTATGTCTGTAGCAGGAATGCATGACATGCACATTACACGGCTAAAGTACTCCATGTCCATGATAGACCGACCAATCATCATAAATGATTGTTTATTCATTTTGACGGATTTTGTTGCCATGGCCTTCAAGGCGTCTAGCTATTAGGCAGATTTCAGACTGGTCGACAAATCACAAACTAATTAATAATTGTGCAAGTTTGGCCCCACACAATATAGGGCTTCAAGCAAAAGCTATATAATATGGGACGTATATATGTATGCTTCAATAAGTTGGTATATATGCAGCTTGTCGATGACCCTTGCAACATGAAACCAAGAAAGCGATGGTTCACCAACCAAACAGGAACTAGAAGTCCAACGTGTGCATGCTGCAATGTACTGTACCACACTAGGATCGATCGAGCATTGCAAGGGATGCAAGCATGTGAGGAACACATGAAAAGCTGGCCTGACATGTCCACGCAAGAATCCAAACTATATAACCTACCACTTACGTCACTGAACATATATTATTATTGCCTTTAGGGTATTTTGTGACCTGTTCAGTTCAACTAAATAAACTAAATCTTCAGAAGTCACGTAACTTTTGGAAGTTTACTTCATTTGGTTGAACTAATAAGGGTGAGAGGGTACCTGAAGTGTCATGAATTTGCTGATTATTAAAGTGCTTCTCTTTTTTTGTCACGCATTTCCTTTAATCCTAGCTTTTTAGTTAAATCCGAGATAATGGTAAGCAGCTACTGTGTGAGAGGACTAACTAACTAACTAGAATCTGCTTTTTGTACATATTATATGGGAGTAGAGTCGATGATGGATCTCCATGGAAAGGTACCATGCAGCGGCCGGTTATGACAATGAGAGTACGTACGTAGCAAGATATATATTACTCCAAGAACCTAACCCGGTTATCATAAATGGTTCATCAATTAATTTGTTTTGATAGTTGTTGTTGCTTGCCATGGTCTCCACGACCTCTGCCTGGAACTTTGAGTACATTTCAGACAGATTGACTCAATAACAAGCGAATTGTATATCACGCAATACATAGCCGGGCCCATGCTAGCAACGACACATGTGCTCGATCTTTTTTTTATTGAGCATCAGTACAGACACAAGCGCTCATATACACGCGCATACACTCACCCCTATGAACGCACACACGCACACCCTACCCCTATGAGCACCTCCCACTGAAAGCACATCGCCGGAAATCCTGAAATACATCCAGGAATAATGCGAGCATCAGGATTTGAACCCTGATGGGTTGGGGATACCACTATCCACCTAACCAACTCAACCACAGGTTGATTCACCACATGCGCTCGATCTATATATACATTGATGAGCTGATGTGTGTGCAAATGAAATGATGTGGATCTGATCGATGGTGCAGCATGCAGGCTTGTGGATGACTTTTGCAGTATGAAACCAAGAAAGCGATGGTTCACCCAACAGCAAAGTTCAGCGTGAGCATGTGGCCAAGACTCGATCGATCGGTCTGCATGCATGTGCACATATGAACACATGAAAAGCTAAGCTGGCTAGCTAGCTAGAGCCCTGACATGTCCACACAAAAGTCCAGCACCTAACCCTTCGCCTCGTCCAACAATGAGCATGTATGCATGGAAAATCTTATAGCTTTTCTAGGACAAACAAAAGGAGGTATACCAAACGGATTTTGGTATCAATTAATGAGCAAAATACGCCGCAAGTCCTCAAACTATTTGAGGATTGTCAAGTTAGTCCTAATACTGTGAAAATGTGCACATTTGGGCCCTAAAATCTTGCTAAGGGTGTCACCCGCAGTCCTATTCATGCTACAACATTGACTTAATTAATCCTTTTGCTTTTATTTACTTCGCATGTTAGCTTTGTCTGAAGTCAAACTTTATATATTTGACCAAATTTAATTGAAAAAATATTAACATAAACAATACCAAATCAATACCATTGCATGTATCATTCAATATATTTTGGCATCATATAGATTTGTTATTGTGAATGTTCATATTATTTTCTATAAACTTGATCAAACTTTATAAAGTTTGACTTTAGTCAAAGCTAATACTCGGAATAAATAGAAAATGAAGGAGAGTATATGGTGACCATTATCTATGACTTTGCAAAATATGACATGTAAATTTTGGTAAAATAATACATTATGGTTTTTATTATTTATTATACCCTCAAAACTGGTTTGTATTGACCGTAATGTAACAGGCATTTAAATTTCTTCTCCTTCAAGGAAAGTAGTTGATGAACTATAGGTATGTGTCATTGATCCATCGGGCGTTTACCCATTGCAAAGTTTGATGGTTATCAAACCCAAATTATGTATTTTCATAATTTATATCTAATAAGAATGGAAACAACTGATGATAATTGAATATTGGCCAAAATGCTAAGAAATGGGGTTCTAGTTCAAGAAAATCTCAGGCAACCTAGAAACAAACAATCAAGTATTTTTTTATAATTCTACTTTGTTCAAAAAAGAGTTATATGTATAAGTACTTTAGCCTTATATGAATGTCTCAATACAAACAATAGTCACTCATTGGTTACCGCGGTTCGTACGCACAAGTCAGTGCAATGCAACTACAACCTACAAATGTCATTTTGTAGGTGTATAACATTAAATTTTCATTCAAGGAAAATAAAAAATATTCAAGAAGCAATAATGGAAAAGGCCCACTTTCGACTTTAGAGCAGAATATTAATATGTGTTATCCTTGCTTAATTATGTAGAGAAAATATTGCCACCACATATTTTGGTACCTCCAACTATTTTAGATGTATGATAATTCCACACAGAATGCATATCTAGCAGAGCAATCGAGCGGGTGACTCCGCTAGTTTATTTGTAACATAAAAGACCTTCTTACACCATTTATCGTAACTCACCGGCATTGCTGCAGTTTGATGTACAGTAACTTTAAAAATTTACTCATTGGGAAATCAATTAAAGTTTCTCAAGAGATTTCATATGTACATTTGTCCGCATATCTTTCTAGATGCAACATTTTTTTTCATAACATTTCACTGGCAAAAAAGGAAAGTTTTCATAAATTTTGTAAGGTTGTAGCCTTGTTACACTATCATGATCACTTGTAGAGTATCAGAAAATTCGGACAGGAAGCTAGCTAACTAGAGAGCTGCCAATAGGGTTTTTAATTGACCTGAGTTTGAGCTCGTGAGTCACAAGACGTTAACTTGTCATGCGGTTGCCTCACTGACACGGCCGAATTTAAGGGTACACGTGACAAGCTATACATCGCTAGCTGCCGCAGGAGTATATTATGGGTAGGACTTAACTGTTATGCGTATTAGGTTAGATCTATTTAATTATGATGTGGTAGCTCGCTAATCTTCTGTTCATACATTGATGATTCAATACACAAATAAAGTTACGTAAGTATATAAAACAAGATGCCAGTCAGGTAAATGTGAAGCTAGCTAGCATTTCATGCCAATTGCTAGCTCACTAGTTAGGTAAGCGGTCGAAAGAGAATGGAGGCGTGTACCTGACAAAGAGGTTCAATCGACTTTAACAGCAGCCGCTCCCTGTTCACGCGTCCACGCGCTTGTACACACGGTGCATGGCACCGTACAGTCTACAGCGCTTAATATGCTTAACTAATTATGTGATAGTAATGGTATACGTACTTACGTGGCCATGATGATCTGCTGCCTAACTAATCAGCCTAGCTAGCTAGCTGCTAATTATCTACAGGAAACAGATGTACAGCTACAAAAGTTTGATGCATGCATGACCTTGACACAAAAGAAATAAGAGATCGACAGTAATTAAGTAGTAGTGCTGCATATATTCTTTGATGTTCACCGCTCGCCTACTCAAAACTGCATTGTGTACGTTTTGTTTCTTGGACCTGAGATTGATTAGCACTACACAATGCCTTCGCAACATGGAGAGGGAGATTAGAGACCAAAGTTGGAGCAGACCGGACCCAAAGCTTATAAAGCTCAACGTTGAGGCATCGTTCTTTGTTGATGCCGGTGATGGTGCCACAGGGGCGGCTCTTAGGGACGACAAAGGGAATCTCCTGGCTCCAATGCAAATATATACCACATGCTGCCCATGTGGTTACCACGGAAGCAATGTCAACGCGTGATGGTTTGAACTTCGCAAATTTTCTGAGGTTTCATCAAGTTGAGGCGGAATCCGATTCTACCCATGTGATAGATTCTTGCACCGGTCAATCAAGATGGTGGAATACAACAGCCACTTTTTTTGGCTGAGTGTGTGATCGGAAAGGTCAACTTTAAGCATTGTTTTTATATTTCTAATCAAGCGGCACATGTGTTAGCTAGTTATAGTTATTATAATAAAGTTTCACTGAGTTGGACATATGAGCCTCTAGGTTTTCTGCTTTCTAGACTTATGGATGATGTAACAACTATTTTAGTTCAATAAAGCTAGCCATGATGGTCTTTCCTAAAAAAAGAGATGACTGTTGCACATGTGCCTTTTTTTATTCAAGTCAAATTGTTTGATTCAAACACGGCGACCAAGAGCCTTTCTTCCTCTTCCCACCCTCATGACCCCTCTCCCATGACGTCTGTCGAACGTCGACCCAATCATAAGCGGTGGCCCTACCACGCGCGCCTCGCCACCCTTCCCTCCCTCGACCTCCCCCACACTGCCAAGTTACCGCTGCCCAAGGTTCTAATTAGGAAATTATTGGCTTTGCATTTCCAGATTTTTTGCATGCCTGATTACTCTTTTTTTTCTGCAAAAAGATCAGATCTATTATAAAGATTCATCAAAAGTACAAAGCACCTCAAGCATAATAAAAATTACATCAAGGTCTATGAACCACCGAACGACCATTGTCGCTGCCAGAACGAGCCACTGACGGGCCGCTGTCGCCGCTCCCATACCGGAGCCGACCTAACCCTGTCGATGACAGCCGGGAAGTCTTCATGCGGCGAGAAACCCTAACCTCGCCGCCCCTAGGAGCTTGCAGAAATCTACACCGGAGATCCGTCTAATCCGTCCCAACAGACGAACTTAAGGAGGATCAGACTCTGGAAGATTGACTCGAAGAAAGAGTGTCGCCATTCGTCCAAACGCCACCCCTGCTAGTACTATCTACTAGCACAATAGAAGTATGCTTCGTTAGTACATTCCCCTAGGTTGGACATACGTTGTGACTAAGTACAAATTAGGATGCATAAATTTATCATAATAAAAGAAAAGGTCACTTCAAAATTTCGTTAATTATTTGTGTGTCATATGTATCTATTTTATTTTGAAGCACGTCAAATATTTTTTGCCTAGCTCCAAACTATCCTAAAATAACCTGGACAAGTAAAAAGAAATAACATGATCCGGTAGTTTCTTCCGTGTGTATGTACAATGTGAATAACCAATCTTTGCAGGGATGCACATTTTTATGCCAATTGGGAATGCATCCTATGTAGGGAAGTGTTACGCTGATCTTCGCTATACAACAAAAAGATAATAAATAAAATTAAAATTTCCTTCCTTTTAGTGTTTTACATACTTGGAATACTTATAATGCACCCCTGATCGATGGCACGTCGGCAGCTCGTCCTGGCAGTAATAATTGTGTAGTGGTCCAAGAATCTCAATGTAATTTGTAGGACCTATCTAAGGCACATCTAAATATGCTTTAGTTATTGCACATCTACATAACTCAACCAAACAAGAAAGAAAAAGAAAGCAGTTTTGCTAAAGCACAAAGTGCTATATCATTGATTTTACGTTAAGGTTCGTGAAAACATTTTCTTTTGTCTTTTTCCTTTTTCTTTCTAGTTTGATTGAGTCACTTAGATGTGCAATAACTAAGCACATCTCGGTGTGCCCTAAACAAACCTAAAAGAAAAAAAAGACTAATAAAAATGATTGCACGAACCTTCACGTGAAATCAATGACACAGGACTTAGATGTGCAACACTCAGGGCACATTTCAGATGTGCCTTAACAAAACTGTAATTTTTTATTACACCGTTGGATGTGAGCTTTCTGAAAGAGCACCCATTTACAACTTGTTTACTTTACCTGGACCGTAAAACTGATCTGATCGACCGGTATACGTAGCTATGCTCAACTCATCTGCAAACCGATCTAAATTAAGTTAAGCACCGGATCGATCCAGCAAGCAAATACTATTCCGCCGTCCACGCGCAGGGCGAACATTAAATGGGGAGGCACTGTTCGACCTTGGCGAACCGGGCCTGACTGCACTTTGAGGGAATCCTTCCGTTCAAAATCAAATCATTACCCCCTTCAAAAAAAAAATCAAATCATTACCAGTACTAGTACATGTATATTTCTTGGGAGAAGCTTCGCTCCGATCCTTCCAGCTGGTAGAACCACACTGCCACCGAGTCGCCGTGCACGTGTACGCTCGAACTTCAACATATCGGTTCGCACCGTGTACGTGTCGACGCATGCATCGATGCTGCCGATAACTTAAATACGATCCGGCCGTACGTACGTGCGTGCCTAACCTTGGGACGACGGGTACGATTATTAGGTGTCCGTTTTTCTTTTGAGTTGGATTGGAGTACTTGTTCAAATTTTGAACAAGCGACGTGAATTTGAACCTCGCGCTATTCAGCATAAAAAGAAAATCGCTCGGCATTTATCGAAACTCAGTGAGATTTTCTCTACAGAGATTAGCAATATGAAAATGTAATCGAAGGAGATTATAAATGTGGTGGTGATGAATGGAAAGGCTAAAACTTTTGCTCTCTTTTCTTTTTATGTATACCTCTTTTTTTGGCGAAAATGGTCCGATCTATTATAAAAGTTCACCGAAAGTACAAAGCATCTCAAGCATACTAAAATTACACTGAAGTTTCAAGACCATCAAACGACCACTACTGCCCGTCAGAACGAGCCATTGACGTGTCGCTGTCGCCGCTCCCCTACCGGAGCCGGCTTGACCTTGTCGACGAGAGTAAGTAAGTCTTCACATGTGTCCCTCTTATTATTTAGAAAGAGTTACCTCCATGTTTGGTTGTATTTTGCCTCTTAATTTACGAAGATTCAAGGAGTGTTTGGACGAGGATGATTGTTATCTTAGGAAAAATAAACATCTCTAACTCTTTCCTTTTCTTTTCCTCGTATGTTGCGGCTAATGCAAACTCTTCCTCTCTAAGCTTTGCCGGCGAGCTTGTGGATTTGTCACCATTCCGCGTGTTTCTCCAGTGGCCGGGAGGGAAATTCGTGTGCCTTGGCTCCAACCAAGAGTTTTTTAGTCCCCGCAAGAGCGGTGCTTGAGTGGCCTGTGGCGCTTCTTTTTCAAGCTTAGTCTTTCAAGACCCGATTGTGATGAGTTTGTCCGTCTGGACAAAGTCAGGGGAGCTCTGACTTCAATTTCTGTTAGGGATCTTGTTGCGCGGTGCTTTCAAATCGATTCAAGAGTTCAACGACGACGACTGTGGCTCAAGATGTTGGCCCTTAGGGGCACATGCACAAAGACTTGCCAACTATTATCAACATCAGATCATTCTGGCAGGAGTAATGACTGTTTGGTGGTTCAGGGACCTCGATGTAATTTTCATTATGTTTAAGATGTTTCGTACTTCTGACGAACTTTTATAGTAGATCTGGATCTTTTTTGAAAAAGAAAATCTTTGAAAGAAAAACGTTTGATACCTAGTTTGAATTTGAACCAACTGATTAGCATCGAAGCCTCCAAAAACAATCGCATGCCCCATTAAAAAACACTCCATCTAAAGTGTAGTATTCCATTAAACTCCTGCTGGACAATACATTCCTGCATGCTTTTCACTTTTGAAAAATGATACGAGTAGCACGTTCCTCCTAAATGTATTTGGTATACTACCAGCACATAATCAAATCTTGTTTAATATCCACCACACTACTACTGACTAAAGCTCACATTTTTGTCCTCCTCCGGTTCTCTCCCATGCATATACATCGTACCCTTCCCTTCCCCTTCCCTCGCATCTCCCCCACACTCCAAGAAAGCAAGCAGGCCGAGCTCAGCGCCCGCGGGAGACACGCGCGGCGGCGGCATGGACGCGGCCATGGCGCTGGCCACGGTCTTCTTCTGCCTCCTGCTGCTCGCCTCAGCCGCCATCTCGCTCCTCCTCCTCCGCCTCTGCGTGGCCGCGCTCCGCCGCGCCCCCGCGCGCGCCCCCTACGCCGCCGTCGACCCGGAGGCGGCCGCGCGGGCGGCGCCACCGCCGGTGCCGCAGCAGGAGCTGCCCCTTCCGGTTCCGGCGGCGTGGGCGAGGCCCAAGGCGCCGGAGCCCCGGCGGCTGGCGTGGCGGGAGGTGGAGGCGCTGACGGGCGGGTTCGACGAGGCGGCCGTGGTGGGCCGCGGCGGCTCGGGCGGCGCCGTGTACCTGTCGAGGATCCCCGTCGCGGCCGGCGGGCCGCCGGCCGCCGTGAAGGTGCACCGCTGGTGCGGCGGCGGCGAGCGCCGGCTCGGCGCGTTCCGGCGCGAGCTCGACCTGCTCCGCCGCGTCGGCCGCCACCCGCGCCTCGTCGCCCTCCTCGCCTACTCCGACGACCACGGTAAATACTCCCTCCTCCGACGATCCTGCACTGCACCGACGAAAAATGAAAATGAAATCAAATGCCCATCACTGCTCCTGCTGCCGCTGTAGCTTTGACTCCACGCTCCCGCCTCCATGTGGCCGAGGAAACAACACAGGGAACTTCCTCCTCCTTCAAATGAATATTTTTTTACCTTCTTACACTGCCGGTAGAAAGTGCTCCTACTTTATTATATAAGTAACTCAAATTCCTCTTCCTGTAAAGAACTCAAATTTCTCTACCTTTTATATATACTTAAACACAGTAATGGTATATTTTATCATTGTCAGGTGTGTAGAAAATACGTAGGCTGGATTGAAAATGTGGAGTAAATTGACTTGTGTTCACGAGTGATGTACCACTGCCTACCTAATGAGAAAAACAGCGCCACCTCTCACTGAAATTTTCTATCCTGCTGCTTTTTGAGCGTGATAGGTTAACGACAATGTTAGTTTTCGTCAGTCCTAAACAACATCTGCGCGCGCTTGCTTAATCACCACGCCCCTCTCTGTTCTCCTCTTTTCACCGCAACAAATTATGTAAATATGGTAAATAGTAATATTATTCACTGGTTAAATGGCTGAATTTGTTGTCGTTCTCGCAGAGGAGGGAGGCGCGCTGGTGCTGGAGTACATGCAGGGCGGCACGCTGGCGGACCGTCTCCACCACGCCGCCACGCCGCCGCTCACCTGGCGCCACCGCATGCGCGTGCTCCACGACGTGGCCGCCGCGCTGGAGCACCTCCACGACGCCATCTCCGTCGTGCACGGCGACGTGTCGGCCTCCAACGTGCTCCTCGACGGCGGCGGCCGCGCGCGGCTCTGCGACCTGGGGTCGGCCTGCGAGGGCACCTTCTCGGCGGCCGTGGCGCCGGCCCGGGGCGCGGCGGCCGTCGGCTCGCCGGGCTACGCCGACCCCTTCTTCCTCCGCACCGGCATCGTGTCCAAGAAGTCCGACGTGTACGGCTTCGGCGTGCTGCTCCTCGAGGCCCTCACCGGCTCGCCGGCCGCCGGCACGCCGGGCCCGGACGGCAGCAGCCAGTACCTCGCGGCGAGGGTGATGCCGCGCTTGAGGGCAGCCGGGGCGGCGGGGCTCGTGGACGGCAGGCTGGGCGGCGACTATGATGCTGTGGAGGCCGGCGACGTCGCGCGGGTCGCCGTGGAGTGCGTGGCGCCGCAGCCGGGGCTCCGGCCGACCATGGCGCAGGTGCGGGCCGCCGTCGCGGAGAAGGCGGCGAGGTCCCTCGCGGCGACGGACGGCGGCGAGAGCGACCTCAAGTTGCTCGACTTGTTCCGCATGGCCAGCTAGCTGACTGGAGCGCTGGACCCCATTTTTCAGAAGCTCCATTAGCTTCATCATCTTCTTCTCCTCCTTCTCCTTCTTGTGTGTGTGTGTTTTAGACATTTAGTGGTAGAAGATGGATTGGTTTAGTGTCTAGTGCTAGAACTGAGTGGGATGTAAATATGATTCGACTTCACTTACTTCCATAAACGGGTGCAATAAAAATTCTGTCCATGCAACAATGCATAGTTTAAACTTTTACCCAACATGGTACTACTATTATCAAGATGTCAGCTAATGAGAAATTCTTGTTCCAAAAATGATAGGTGCTCAATGATCATCCAATCATGGCTGCAAAGGTGAGACCAGGTCTCACGGTTAGCAGGTGAGACCCGTCCTGATGGATGACACGTGGCATTCACAGATCACAAATCATCTAATCTCTCCCCCCCTTGATTTTAAGTAGGGGATGGGGGATGCTTTGAGATTTGTGAATGCCACGTGTCATCCATCAGGATGGGTCTCGCGTGAGATCTGGTCTCATAGAATTCTTTTCCGTATTGGACGGCATAGATATATCATGGGATTCCATAAAAGGAATTGGATATATATAATCGTTGAAGGATCTGAAGAATGGACCAAGATCCCCAATGCATAAAAGTTGCAATCAAGATGTAGGCTAATGAGAAATTTTGGTTCCAAAAAAGACCAGTGCTCAATGATCATGCAATCATGGCTGCAGGAGCAGGTATTGGACGACATAGATATATCATGGGATTCTATAGAAGGAATTGGGTATATAATTGTTGAAGGATCTGAAGAATGGACAAAGATACCCAATGTATAAAAATTGCAATCATGGCGATAGAAGGGATTTCTATGGTTTTCGCCGAGTCCCAAGTGGTGTCCTCATGATTGGCAGGTTGCAAAATGTTTCTGGCTTCTAGACTACCACTAGCAGCAGAATTTGCTGGACCACAAGATGGAAACACAGGGCCAGAATGGAAGGTCAAGATGTTAACAAGAGAGCAAATAGCTTCACATGTACTGAATAATTAGTCCCTGGGTTAGGCCAGGTACTGCACCACTACTTGATGCCAGTTAGAAAGAGCATCAAGTGCTGGAGCTTCTGAGACACTTGGTTCAAGCATGCCTAGTGTCAAAAAGTGCTGGACAAGCAACAGTCAATAATACACAATGATTACACCAACTTGAAAGTGTGATTATTGTCCGTCGAGTTGCCGTATCGTGCATGGAACAGCGTATGGGACCATATTGCTACGGGGCCGAAATTGCTGATATAGGAGAAAAGGAAAAACCACGAGCACACACGGAACAAAAAATGGTGTACCGATTTAAGGATTTACAGAAGAGATGGTTTTGTCAGCATTGTTGCTTCCAGGCATGGAGTGACACCATACTGGATTACTATCAATTATGATGCAGGCGATTCGCACCGCCCTGGCCCGGGTCCTGCCTGGGCCTCGTCCTCTTCATCTTTGCTTTGAACCTCAGTTTCAGGGCCAGAGTCTCCACCGTGTTGACGAAGTTACCAACCGCCATCACCACCAGCAAGATCCCACACACTATGACCTGGAAAGGTGGGCGACGACAAGATCACAAGAGTCACTTCAGGGGGACCGAATAATAGGCCAGACAACAACACATTTGGCAGATAACTAGTGCGTAGCCTAATCCTCATGGTCATGGAAACTCCGTATTGCAACTGTGAATACCACTGACTTAATACTTGCCTGCCATTCAGAGGTGAGCCCGTGCCACGCGGTCTGAAGAAGCAACACTCCAACATATGCTTCAAACCCCTGTAAACATGAGTGACCAAGATGAGATCCAATGGTGCAGACCTAGAAAGAATATAATGGCCTACTAGCCATCTTGTTGCTTCTATTCTCACTTCGACTGAACAGTAAGGTGAAGACACACGTAACTGAAGTATCAAGAACCAAACAACATGACCACCAAGAATTGGTCATCTACCGACCACTAATTAGTTTCCCCAAGGCCCTGCTTAGTTGCCATAGTATGGGAAAACTAAGAGCTAACATGTTTTATGGGCTCGCCTGACACCTACCTGTAATACAAAGAGAACAGGATATAGTAGCAATAGCTGCCCTTCCACACCAGCTGTTTCTCCAGCGACGACATCCATTCTTTTAGCCTGCAAGTAGTCAATGACAACAGAGTAAATCAAAATGAGACAAAGAAAATACTACTCTTACTGGTACGAAAAAGTCACAGTGGGTAACGTATAATTATGAGAACATCTATTTAACAGTCCATCAAGTTTACAAAAAAGTGTTTGCACATAAGATTTATTTTAGGGAAGATCACAACTCTTATATTTATTTATTTGTGCAAATGCTGTCTCCAACTCCTAGCTAAACAACAAGCGATCTGAATTGCTTTTCACAAGCACCAACTATAGATCTCCATGAATATACTTTGATTATATGCAGGATCATCTACAGTTGATACTGATCAGAATCTTATTTAATAATATATTAGTTACTTTTTTAATACTCAAGTTGCAAAGTTCTAATATTAAATGAGCAAAGGGCACATATCGATCTATTTGTTAAATCAAAGAAAGGCCTCACCTTTCCCAGAGCAATTCGGGTGCGTAATCTTTGACGCTGGTACCTATTCTGGAGATGCATTGCAATTCCTTGCATGATTGCCCAACGCAAGAAAAGCTGTACCCCTCTCTGCAAAAGGCCAGATTATGAGTTTATAGTCTTTAAAACTTGGGACTAATGACAAAGCAACACACCCACTTCTACAAAAAGATCAAATACCTGCTTACTCGAGCAATCAGGCTGTCCCTTTATCTCCCATGTAAGGCTAACAAGAGCCATTAGCATTGCTAAATAGTGGTGGTATATCCACCTGAAAATATAGTAGCGCATTATGATTAGATGGTCCTAATTTGGAGAAGAAATTGATTTTGCAAGATTTAGAGAACAAACTAAGCATGGCCTTGCTGCAACAAAACAAACAGATGTGTCGATGCCAGATTTGAGTGCCCAATAAAGACATTTAGTAAAAAAATGAGCACACGTGACTGGACAAGTTCCAAATTTTACTCAAGCAACACATTCTCCAGCAAAGAAATTTTGGTCCTTACCAAGGACGGATATCACTTCCATTTACAAGCAACACATTCTCCCTCAAAGCAAAACTTGTGTAGAGGAATAATAACCAAGCCTGCAAATAATGTTTTGATCAATTATGTCAGATAATGAAGTTATGAGAAGAGGAAATATAGTCAGGGTATGTGAAAGTACTCAACAAATACCTGGTACACCTGAACTGCCAATGCTGGAAGGCACCCATCCCACACCCACCATCTCAGTAAGAGGAGAGTGGATGGAAACAACAGGAACATATAGGCAGCCCTATCCTGCCAATAGAAAAGGTTAAACCATCTAGATCGTCAGGCATGGTTTAAAATTTTTGGAAGATAAAAAATGTTAGCAAGCTTACAATATTTCACTAACAAAATACAATTTGAACTGAACATAGATAGTAAACTTACAGAACCTTGAAACATAATTACCAGCATACAGTACAACATTATGTTTGTCTGTATTGACTAAGCCAACTTTATCAAATGCAAAACAGGCAGGAGATTTTCAATTTGCATGACTGTGAGCTTGAACATACAGACGTATAATCTTGATAGTTCAAATTTAGCTTACATACTTGTCAGCGGTGTCAGGAGAACAGTGACATAGGCCATATCGTTTCTATAAATGCCTAACATAAGCCAAAATTTATGCAGCACAAATAGGAACAACCATTAGAAGTTTATGTTTCGCCATGAAAATCATTAAAAGTTCAGAATGCATTACTAGAGGTCGTGAAGAATATAAACAGATAAATTTAATTTATTCACTTCATGATGCCATACCAGAAAAAGTACGCACACAATATCGAAAGGAAAAACATCTGAAGATTATTACCCTATAATTGTTGTACTCGTCCTTCACTTTGAGCTTTTCCTCCTTCCTTGCCACCCGCACATTCACAGGGCCAACAAACTTCTTGAGGAACTTTCCTAAAGGTCCAGACATAGTGGGCTTCAACCACAACTCATAAAGAAACAACTAAATTTCAGCCCAGACAAAATGGGGGTCGGGGAGGAAACAAATTGCAACTGACCGTTTCCCTTGCTTGGGAGAAACGCAGCCACGTCGCCGTCTAAGATTGCTGCCCTGGCACGCTCCAGTTCCTCCTCGACCTGCACATATGGCAACAGAATACAAACAAGAACATGAGACAAAAAGTATATATACTACTAAGATAAGCAGTAGTAACATAACGAGAACTGGAGATGGTGATTCTTATTTAAGCAACTGAAACAATACAAATGACAACATAAAAAAATGGTATATATACAATCATTTTGTACATGCCGAAACAATACATGGAAGTACTCGCAAAACAATAAGCACATGGGAGCACTTTGGAAGATGCGTGTGGCTAGCCATAATGAGTAATAATCTCTATCTTCAGATGAACAATTCTGGGCTTAACAATCTTGGCTTCAGATGAGTAATCTCTAGCATATGGAGTAATAATCTCTAGCTTCGTGCTGCAAGGTTGGTGTTAGCCCAACTATATAATACACTGTGTCAGCTCGACAACTGGTGAAGAGGAAATCCTAGTGCTCAGGCGAGATGAAGCAGCGATTGAATCGGCAAACACACCGGGTCGAGACAAAAATCATTGGCCAGCATCCAGCAATTCGATGCGCGCGCCACAAATCCGTGCGCTCCTGGGCCAATAAGAGGCGCCACACCTTCGTACAGCAACGAATTCGGCCGGGATCACGGAGCAGATTCCGATGCAGCACACGCGGAGCCCGCATCTCTAGGCACGCGCGCGGGCGCGAGGCAGCAGCAACGCGGAGAAGGGACGCCCTGAGGACGCACGGCGCTGCCTCGAGAGCTGGCCGGAGCGAGGGCCGCGGCGCGAGGGCGGCGACGGGGATCGAATTTCGAATCAGGCAGAGAGAGGGAGAGAGACAGAGGAGGGGGGCGGGCGAAGGGGGGGACGCGGACCTTGTCGAGCGTGGCGGGGTCGAGGGGGGCGAGGGAGCCCTGGAGGCGTCGGACGTCGGCGTCCAGCGCGACGGCGCGGCGGCGCAGCGCGTCCTCGTCGGCGGCGCGGCGCACGGCGAGGGCCGCCGCCGCGTCCCGCAGCTCCCGCGCCGCCTCGGCCGCCGCCGCCGCCTGCTCCTCCAGGCCCTGGGCCCCGTCGCCCCCGCCGTCCATTGCCGCCGACGAGGAGCAGGAGAGATGGGCGGTGGCGGTGCGGAGGAGGTTGGAGAGAGAGAGAAGCTTCCCCTTTCGCGTGGGTGACCGTGCCCGCGTGACGTGTCCGCCTCCTCCTATCTGGTCGCGCGGGGCCCACCTGGAAGGCGACAGCTGTCGGGGTCGGCGTACGTACGGGTAACCATCGTGTTTTTTTGAAGGGAGTAACCATCGTTTTTGGGTTGGCATTATCTGGCGAGCGAACGTTCGCCACAAGAGATGGCATTTGTGAACGTTCGTGTGGCAGTTTCTGCGTATTTGAGAAAACTTGGTGGCCTTTTTGCAAAACTGTCATGGCATTTCTTTAGTTTTGAGTGTGGAAAAGTCAACCAATCCGCAGCGTAGGATCAAGATCGTGGGGCGGTCTAGGAGTTTGCTAGTAGTTTCTGCCAGACGAACGTTCGCCAGTTACTATTTTCCGTCATTTTTGGCTGATAAAATAAGCTTAAAGTTGGCACGATTAGCCGAAAAGTATTGCGCTTTATACCGGACGCCCTCTCCATCCCATTACGTCACAGTCCAGACACCATCTGACAAAATGTCGCCATCCAATCAAACCTTCAGACCCGACCCATATGTGGAGCGAATTTAGGGCGGCTGACCCATATGTGGAGCGAACTTGGGGTAGCTTGGGCGCGGCTGGACGTGTTCAACACGTCAAATCCGGCAGGTCGGACCCACCCCAAATCCCTTCAAATGTGACCAACCCTCTCTCAATCTGCCCTCTTCCTCTCACTTCTATCCTTGTTTAACCATCCTTTGCCTAGCTTTGCCGCCATCCCCACCCTAGCTTCGCCACCGTCCCCAACCCACAACTCCACCACCGCCCCTTGTCCCTCCTGGGCTTCATTGCTTCTCGGACACATTCGCCGCCCCCCTCGCCCCTGTACGTCCTACTCCGTCGGGTATACATCTCACCCGCCATGTGTTTAATAAAACTTCGGAGCTGTTTTTTAGGTTCTTTTTCTCATTTGTAGGAAAAGGATGGACTCATTGGATGATGAGTTTCCTTACGAGGAGCTTGATAAATTCATTTTCAAAGAGTTCATCAATTCGTTGGATTCAGACATGATGACAAAAAAGATGCTGATTTAGTGTTGCTGATGATCATCCTTGGAGAAGTAGAGAAGAAAGAGGAGCATGTTCCCAAATTCAAGGGTTTGATGCCGGGGCAATATAACGTCGTAGGATAAAGAGACAACGAGATCACTACGACAACTACTTCAAACCCGGGCGACTATTCCATGAGTTTTTTGGGGAATCCTTTCGGATAAGGAGTCATGTGATCTTGTGCATAATGTATGTGTGAACGCATATGATACTTGCTTCACGCTGAGAAAGTATTGTTGTGGAAAATTGTTGTTCTCTTCTATGTAGAAATGCACGCTTGCTCTAATGATGCTTGCATATGGTACATCTAGAGATGTCGTTGACGGGGTCGTTTGGACGGGGAGAGCACATGCATTGAGGGAATGGAAAAAATTTCCTACACCATGGTGAAGGTGCTTTGACTTGAGTACTTGAGAGAACTAACTACGGAGGACATAGAAAGTTATTGGCAATTGCAGCAGCAGGAGGTTTCCCAGGTATGCTCAATTCAGCCGATTGCATGCTTTGGCAATGGAAGAACCACCCATCAGATTTGTGCGGGCAGTTCCAAGGTCACACTAAAGAGGCAGCCATCATACTTAAAGCAGTAGCATCAAAGGACTTGTGGATTTTACATGCTTTTTTTGGCATGCCCGATTCTCACAATGACATTAATGTGCTTCAATGATCTTTATTATCCAAGAGCCTTTGTGCTGGGGCTCCAGCGTGCAACTACACCATCAAGTGTCAACAGACACAACTACACCATGGGGTATGATCTGTCTAATGGCATCTATCGGTGGGAGGTGTTTGTGAAGACTATACCTGATCCTAAGGTAGCAAACAACGTCTCTTTGCAACAATGCAAGAATATGTTAGGAACGATGTTTGAGAGGGCATTTGGAATGCTCCTAGCTCGTTGGTTATCGTTCGTGGAGCTACAAATATGTGTTATCAAAAGACATTTGTGGCAAATCATAACTTGTTGTGTAATCTTAATTACACAACATGATTGTGGCAGATGTGGGTGAAGGAGCAGTCCGCACACATGATTTTGAGAAGACCGGAGTACATGTCCGCCTCACGAAACAAGATGCAACACATGTTGTGAACTTCCTAGAGATACATCGACAACTTTGAGATACCCAGACGCATATGCAACTACTCAGTGATCTCGTGGAGCATATGTGGATCCATACTGGAAACAATGTTTTAAATAGCTGGCTATTGCCAAATAGCGGCGGACCTCAAAATCAGCTATAGCGGAGCTATAGCGGGCTATAGCAGGCTATAGCGGGCTATTTGTACATAGAATCATTTAGCGGCACCCTGATGAAAAGACTATATAGCGGGCTATAGCGAAGCTATACCCGGCTATTTAAAAGATTGACTAGAAATCATTGAATTTACAGTTTGAACTATGCACTCTGAATAAATTTTATGTTTTAACTATACATTATTCCAATCTAAACTATTTTTGTGTGTGTGTGTGTGTGTGTTTATATCAATTGTTCCACATAAGTTTCCAGAAAGTTTCCGACAAATCATTTTGTTAGACTATTCACAATAGTGTCTCAATGAGGGCAAGTAATTTGGAAATAGATTTATACTAGAAGTGAAAGCGCGCTTTGCTGCGCCGCGTTGAATTTCAGCAACCAATTGAGTGGAGTACACAACCGTCAGGGAATTCGGAAATTTTGGACACTGTAGTATATGTGAACTCTATGAAAAGGGTGCAACTAAATTTCAGATCTGGTCTTTATTTAAAAGAAAAATACTTAAAAACCATCCATCCAGTTGTAACACTTGGCATTACAGCGATTTTCACAGTAAGCTATTACATGCATGTGTCCAATCACCGGAGATTCCATTTGCAGTAAAATTTCGATTATGCGGAACACAAAAGGACCTGATCCTATGGATTTCATTGATATTCACTGTGATTGGCCCTAAAACACAATGAGGAGCAGCAGGCGGATTCGAAGGCTTCAGTTGAGCGAGCAACAAGTTGTCCACCATGAGTGCATTAAAGCAGTATAATTATGTACACACAAACATTGGCAAGAAATGTTCCTGGAAGTATTAGCATTGGGGCATTAGCATAAGAGATAACCGAGTGAACAATTGTGTGTGTTTTGATATGTGAACATTTATTCATTTCCATATGCGTAAAATAAGGTATAAGACATAAAAAAACATCTGACTGAGAGCTCACATTTGTTACCATGGCTTGGAGGCATTTCAGAAGAAGTTCGATCTTTTATCAGTTAACCCAACTAATAACTATGCAAAATAGCTTCAGATTGTCACAAAAGAACATGAGTTCAGCATTTTCAGAGAAGTTACAACGATCATAGAGTTCCAAGTTCAAGGATAGCATGGATTCTTCTATGAATTTGCAATATAGTTGCAACAAAATTCTGATCGATTGATTAAATATTTTTCCTTTTCCCAATCAGTCTGATGATTCACATAGGTTGTGCAACACTTGCGAAAATATATAATAAATACTTTGAGCAAATATTATAATTAGTTTTGTAACCTAATATTACATGCTTCTGTATATTATTTCAAAAACTAACTGCACAAAAGAGAGAAGTAAATAGCATTCTAAAAATCCACACACACAACTAACTAAATGCTATAAGAAGCACACACATATTGACATTGTCAAGTGAATTAAGTAATACAAGACTAAAATGCGGAATTACTGCAATTTCTAATTCTCCATGGGATAAACAGATCTTTAGTAACAAAATACAAAGCTCAACGGGTCTTGCTACTACTACGGGTAAGGATTCAATTACGCACTGCGATCAGAAACTTTGTATTTATGCTCACGTAGTGAAACCTGGTTTCCATTGTCAGTTATCCCAGAATAACCAACATAAAAGAAGAGAGAATTCCTTATTTGATCCTTTCTTAAAATTTACTTTCCTATTTAGCCCAAAATAAAAAAGTTCCTTGTTTGACTCCTAAAGTTAATTTTGTTCCTTATTTGACATTTCGTCCATTTTAGACACTAAAGGGTTTAAGTGTGAAGTGAAAAGATCATTTCGCCCCTAGTCCATTGTGTAACTATCCTAAATGTAGTAAAAAGAGCAATCAGTTCACCCATATTTTAGGGATGTTTAATGGATGCTGCGCATATATGTGTATGCTCTAATATTTTGTTCATTAGGTAAGTCTTTGCGTGTAAAAGCATACAAAATATCCGTTGAACTTTTACTAGCATATATATCAGTACAATATTTTTTTATGAGTAAGTACAGTACCATATACACTCGCAGAAAAGTACAGTGCCATATACAATATTTTGGTTAGTCTCGCCGGCCGATTAGCCCACGGCGCTGAGGCGGCCTCGGCCTTGGGCGTCTACGCACATGGCGCCATGATGTGCGGGTTGAAGAGCTCCGGCGGGGAGCGTGGCGGCGCGTATGCGTGCGTCTCCTACGAGCCTGGCGGTCTGCGTGCGTGTCTTCCCTCACGGTTGCACGGGACATGATGCTTTATCGATCGCTGATAGCTAACGTACGTGGACCTTGGCTTGTTGAGTCACCGTTGGGTGCAAATACGGAGTATACATGAGTGCATGCATGCAGGCCAATTACAAACTTGGCTAGTTTTGCATGCATGTATTTATGTCTTTTGGCAATTATTTCTCTTAGATCAAAGTGTAAAACTTTGATCTTTTTACAGCACTCTATTCTATACGATGAACTCTACAAATAAAGACCAATATTGAATATATTCTCTCACTCATAAATTTTCTAGCAACACATGGGACCTGCACGTCATACAGTAGTACTTTGATAGATCAAAGTTATATTTTCTCACATATATACACTCGTATTTATTTGTTTGCCGGTCCACCACGGCTTACATAAATAATTGGGTTTAGTGCGTAAAAAGATCATCAAACACTTAATCAAAATATGGTACTGTATTGATCATAGATATGCTTGTACAAATTATACGGTCTTTGTACAGCTTTTACATGTACAAATCAGATTACATGTACAACTTCGCAGTATTGTGAAGCAAGAAGCGCCCGGTCTCCTGTTTGTCATGGAGACAAAGATCGCAGCGGTGAGAGCGGAGAACTTACGGACATCGTTGGGTTTTGAGGGATGTTTTGCTGTTAACAGTGTGGGTCTCAGTGGTGGGATTGGTATGTTCTGGTCTCATGACTTTGACGTAGAGTTAAAGAGTTACAGTGCCGGCCATATTGATGTCATGGTGCGGAGGAAAGGTGATGATGGAAGAAAATGGCGAGTGACTGGTTTCTATGGAGCTCCAAGGGCTGAAGATAGACATCATAGTTGGAGATTCATGAGAACTTTGTTTGCAATCCAACACGAGGCTTGGATGTGTATTGGTGATTTTAACGAAACTTTGGTAGGATCGGAACACTTTTCACGGTCCTCACGTCCGGAATGGAAAATGCGAGCATTCCGTAAAGTTATGGATGAGTGTTCTCTAGTTGATCTTGGCTACTCTGGAACGACATATACCTGGGATAATATACAGCCAGGAGGATCAAATGTTAAAGCAAGGCTTGACAGGGCATTTGGGAATGAGGCTTTTATGAACATGTTTGAACATATCAAAGTCTGTCATATTGTTGCTACGGAATCAGACCACTGTTTTGTGTGTGCAGAGGTCCGGAAGCGCGCTAGTTCAGGGGGTCCGAGGGGACCTAAGCAATTTCGGTATGAAGATGTCTGGCAAACGCACGTCGACTATGACAAATTAATTATTGATAACTGGCAGCGAGTTGCAGGTCGTCAGGGTCTTCAAGGTGTTACTCAAGCCCTTACTGCATTGCAAGGCAATCTGGTAGTGTGGGGGGCAAAGGAGTTTGGTTCTCTCACGCAAAGTTCGTCGGTTGCGCGATAAACTTGCACGGTTGAGGATGTCAGCAGTAGGGAGGGGACCAACAAAAGAGGAGAACGCAATTACCAAACAACTGAGGTTGGCTCTCAAACAAGAGGAAATCTGGGTCCGTCAAAGGTCTCGTGTGTCATGGCTTCGGGAGGGGGACAGAAACACGGGCTATTTTCTTGCCCAAGCTGCCCAGCGAAAGCGCATGAATAAGATTGAAGGACTGGAGCGGTCTGATGGCTCTGTGTGTGCAAATGGGGATGAGGATCGGGTAGAAGTTCAGGCCTTCTATCAAGCATTATACACGTCCAAGGGCTTTCACCAGATGGACGAGCTACTACAAGTAGTACCTCCTTGGGTCACGGGTGCGATGAATATTGAGCTACAGAAGCCATACACCGAAGAGGAGGTCCGGCGAGCTCTTTTTCAGATGGCCCCATCGAAGGCACCAGGAGTGGATGGTTTTACAGCTGGATTCTATCAAAGACACTGGAAAATTTTGGAAGATGATATTGTCCCGGCTGTATTGGACTTTCTAAATGGGGGTGAACTGCCATTGGGTCTAAATGACACTTCCATTACTTTGATTCCCAAGGTGAGGTTCCCTCAAAAGATCTCACAGTATCGTCCGATATCTCTATGTCTAGTTCTATACAAAATTGCCTCTAAAGCCATTGCAAATCGGGCTAGGGAGTGTCTGGATGAAATCATAGGGGAAGAACAAAGTGCTTTTGTCCCTGGACGTTTGATCACTGACAATGTTTTAATTGCGCATGAATGTGTGCATGCCATGAAGAAGAGGAAGAAGGGGGGCAAAGCGGTATGTGCAGTCAAACTTGACATGATGAAGGCATATGACAAAGTGGAATGGCATTATCTTGAGGCGATTATGTTAAGGATTGGTTTTGGGGCAGAATTTGTCCGTTTGGTAATGAAGTGTGTGACTTCAGTACGTTTCTCGATGCGCGTCAACGGAGAGTTGCTGCCATTCTTCACCCCGTCGTGTGGCTTGCGACAAGGTGATCCAATTTCGCCATATCTCTTCTTGATATGTGCGGAAGGTTTTACATCCCTTTTAAATATGTATGGTGGTGCATATGTTGACAAGGGAATTCGGGTGAGCGCTCGTTCGCCTTGGATAAATCACTTGCTATTCGCAGACGATAGTCTAATCTTTATGCAGTCTAGAGCTCAATCTGCCCATCGATTGAATGAGATTCTGCGAATATATGAAGAATGTTCGGGTCAGGCAGTGAACAAGGAAAAGAGCTCTGTTTATTTCAGTCCAAATACAGCAGCTCCACTTCGACATGAGCTTAAACAAATTCTGAATATTAATGTTGAAGCGTTTACTGAACGATATCTTGGTCTACCTATGGCAGTGGGTAGGATTACAAGCGGTACTTTTGATCACATTGGGGAAAGAATCCGTAGCAAACTCCAAGGTGGATTAGAGAGGATGATATCTTGTGCCGGCAGAGAAGTGCGGTTGAAAACAATTGCTATGGCGATTCCAACTTTTAGCATGTCATGTTTCAAGTTGACCAAGAAAGTGTGCAAAAGTTTGGTCTCATACATGGCCAAGTACTGGTGGAGCAGCTCCCTTGACCGACGCTCTATGCACTGGTTGTCGTGGGAGGCGCTAGCACAGCCGAAGGCAAAGGGAGGGATGGGATTCCGGGATTTGGAGATGTTTAATATTGCTCTTCTTGGCAAGCATGGATGGAGATTAATAACGAATCCCGATACTCTTTGCGCACGGGTACTAAAAGGAAAATATTATCCTTCATGCGAGTTTCTGCTGTTGGAAATATGCCCTAGAGGCAATAATAAAATGATTATTATATTTCCTTGTTCATGATAATTGTCTATTATTCATGCTTTAATTGTATTATCCGGAAATCGTAATACATGCGTGAATACATAGACCACAATGTGTCCCTAGTGAGCCTCTAGTTGACTAGCTCGTTGATCAACAGATAGTCATGGTTTCCTGGCTATGGACATGGGGATGTCATTGATAACGGGATCACATCATTAGGAGAATGATGTGATGGACAAGACCCAATCCTAAACATAGCACAAGATCGTATAGTTCGTTTGCTAGAGTTTTTCCAATGTCAAGTATCTTTTCCTTAGACCATGAGATCGTGTAACTCCCGGATACCGTAGGAGTGCTTTGGGTGTACCAAACGTCACAACGTAACTGGGTGACTATAAAGGTATACTACGGGTATCTCCGAAAGTGTCTGTTGGGTTGACACGGATCGAGACTGGGATTTGTCACTCCGTATGACGGAGAGGTATCTCTGGGCCCACTCGGTAATGCATCATCATAATGAGCTCAAAGTGACCAAGTGTCTGGTCACGGGATCATGCATTACGGTACGAGTAAAGTGACTTGCCGGTAACGAGATTGAACGAGGTATTGGGATACCGACGATCGAATCTCGGGCAAGTAACGTACCGATTGACAAAGGGAATTGTATACGGGGTTGCGTGGATCCTCGACATCGTGGTTCATCCGATGAGATCATCGAGGAGCATGTGGGAGCCAACATGGGTATCCAGATCCCGCTGTTGGTTATTGACCGGAGAGCCATCTCGGTCATGTCTACATGTCTCCCGAACCCGTAGGGTCTACACACTTAAGGTTCGGTGACGCTAGGGTTGTAGAGATATGTATATGCAGTAACCCGAAAGTTATTCGGAGTCCCGGATGAGATCCCGGACGTCACGAGGAGTTCCGGAATGGTCCGGAGGTAAAGAATTATATATAGGAAGTGCTATTTCGGCCATCGGGACAAGTTTTGGGGTCACCGGTATTGTACCGGGACCACCGGAAGGGTCCCGGGGGTCCATCGGGTGGGGCCACCTATCCCGGAGGGCCCCATGGGCTGAAGTGGGAGGGGAACCAGCCCCTAGTGGTCTGGTGCGCCCCCCTTGGGCCTTCCCCCTGTGCCTAGGGTTGGGAACCCTAGGGTGGGGGGCGCCCCACTTGCCTTGGGGGGCACTCCACCCCCCTTGGCTGCCGCCCCCTTGGGAGATTGGATCTCCAGGGCCGGCCCCCCCCTTGGGGACCCTATATATAGAGGGGGGGAGGGAGGGCAGCCGCACCAATGCCCCTGGCGCCTCCCTCTCCCCTCCAAGACCTCCTCCTCCTCCGTAGAGAACGGCGAAGCCCTGCTGCGGTGACTGCTGCATCCACCACCACGCCGTCGTGCTGCTGAATCTTCATCAACCTCTCCTTCCCCCTTGCTGGATCAAGAAGGAGGAGACGTCACGCTGACCGTACGTGTGTTGAACGCGGAGGTGCCGTCCGTTCGGCGCTAGGATCTCCGGTGATTTGGATCACGTTGAGTACGACTTCCTCATCCCCGTTCTTTGAACGCTTCCGCGTGTGATCTACAAAGGTATGTAGATGCAATCCGATTACTTGTTGCTAGATGAACTCATAGATGGATCTTGGTGAAACCGTAGGAAATTTTTGTCTTCTGCAACGTTCCCCAACAGTGGTATCAGAGCCAGGTTTATGCGTAGTTCTCTTTGCATGAGTAGAACACAATTTATTGTGGGCGTAGATGTTGTCAACTTTCTTGCCGCTACTAGTCTTATTTTGCTTCAGCGGTATTGTGGGATGAAGCGGCCCGGACCGACCTTACACGTACGCTTACGTGAGACTGGTTCCACCGACTGACATGCACTAGTTGCATAAGGTGGTTAGCGGGTGTCTGTCTCTTCCACATTAGTTGGAGCGGATTCGATGAAAAGGGTCCTTATGAAGGGTAAATAGAAGTTGACAAATCACGTCGTGGCTTTTACGTAGGTAAGAAAACGTTCTTGCTAGAACCCTATTGCAGCCACGTAAAACTTGCAACAACAATTAGAGGACGTCTAACTTATTTTTGCAGCAAGTGCTTTGTGATGTGATATGGCCAAAGTTGTGATGAATGATGAATGATATATATGTGATGTATGAGATCATGTTCTTGTAATAGGAATCACGACTTGCATGTCGATGAGTATGACAACCGGCAGGAGCCATAGGAGTTGTCTTTATTTTTGTATGACCTGCGTGTCATTGAGAAACGCCATGTAAATTACTTTACTTTATTGCTAAACGTGTTAGCCATAGTAGTAGAAGTAGTAGTTGGCGAGCAACTTCATGGAGACACGATGATGGAGATCATGGTGTCATGCCGGTGACAAGATGATCATGGAGCCCCAAGATGGAGATCAAAGGAGCTATGTGATATTGGCCATATCATGTCACTATTATTATTTGATTGCATGTGATGTTTATCATGTTTTTGCATCTTGTTTACTTAGAACGACGGTAGGAAATAAGATGATCCCTCATAATAATTTTAAGAAAGTGTTCCCCCTAACTGTGCACCGTTGCGACAGTTTGTTGTTTCGAAGCACCACGTGATGATCGGGTGTGATAGATTCCAACGTTCACATACAACGGGTGTAAGACAGATTTACACATGCAAACACTTAGGTTGACTTGACGAGCCTAGCATGTACAGACATGGCCTCGGAACACAGAATAACGAAAGGTCGAGCATGAGTCGTATAGAAGATACGATCAACATGAAGATGTTCACCGATGTTGACTAGTCCGTCTCACGTGATGATCGGACACGGCCTAGTCAACTCGGATCATGTTATACTTAGATGACTGGAGGGATGTCTATCTAAGTGGGAGTTCATTATATAATTTGATTAGATGAACTTAATTATCATGAACTTAGTCTAAAATCTTTACAATATGTTTTGTAGATCAAATGGCCAACGTTGTCCTCAACTTCAACGCGTTCCTAAAGAAAACCAAGCTGAAAGACGATGGCAGCAACTATACGGACTGGGTCCGGAACCTGAGGATCATCCTCATAGCTGCCAAGAAAGATTATGTCCTACAAGCACCGCTAGGTGACGCACCCGTCCCACAGAACCAAGACATTATGAACGCTTGGCAGACACGTGCTGATGATTACTCCCTCGTTCAGTGCGGCATGCTTTATAGCTTAGAACCGGGGCTCCAAAAGCGTTTTGAGCGACACGGAGCATATGAGATGTTTGAAGAGCTGAAAATGGTTTTTCCAAGCTCATGCCCGGATCGAGAGATATGAAGTCTCCGACAAGTTCTTCAGCTGTAAGATGGAGGAAAATAGTTCTGTCAGTGAGCACATACTCACAATGTCTGGGTTACATAACCGCTTGACTCAGCTGGGAGTTAATCTCCTGGATGACGCGGTCATTGACAGAATCCTCCAGCCGCTTCCACCAAGCTACAAGAGCTTTGTGATGAACTTCAATATGCAGGGGATGGAAAAGACCATTCCTGAAGTATTTGCAATGCTGAAATCAGCAGAGATAGAAGTCAAAAAGGAACATCAAGTGTTCACGGTGAATAAAACCACTAAGTTCAAGAAAGGCAAGGGTAAGAAGGACTTCAAGAAGGACGGCAAGGGAGTTGCCGCGCCCGGTAAGCAAGCTACTGGGAAGAAGCCAAAGAATGGACCCAAGCATGAGACTGAGTGTTTTTATTGCAAGGGAAGTGGTCACTGGAAGCGGAACTGCCCCAAATACTTAGCGGACAAGAAGGCCGGCAAAACGAAAGGTATATGTGATATACATGTAATTGATGTGTACCTTACCAGTACTCGTAGTAGCTCCTGGGTATTTGATACCGGTGCAGTTGCTCACATTTGTAACTCAAAGCAGGAGCTGCGGAATAAACGGAGACTGGCGAAGGACGAGGTGACGATGTGCGTCGGGAATGGTTCCAAGGTCAATGTGATCGCCGTCGGTACGCTACCTCTACATTTACCTACGGGATTAGTTTTGAACCTCAATAATTGTTATTTAGTGCCAAGTTTGAGCATGAATATTGTATCAGGATCTCGTTTAATACGAGATGGCTACTCATTTAAATCCGAGAATAATGGTTGTTCTATTTATATGAGAGATATGTTTTATGGTCATGCTCCGATGGTGAATGGTTTATTCTTAATGAATCTCGAGCGTAATGCTACACATATTCATAGTGTGAATACCAAAAGATGTAAGGTTGATAACGATAGTCCCACATACTTGTGGCATTGCCGCCTTGGTCACATAGGTGTCAAACGCATGAAGAAGCTCCATGCAGATGGACTTTTAGAGTCTCTTGATTACGAATCATTTGACACATGCGAACCATGCCTCATGGGTAAAATGACCAAGACTCCGTTCTCAGGAACAATGGAGCGAGCAACCAACTTATTGGAAATCATACATACTGATGTGTGCGGTCCAATGAGTGTTGAGGCTCGCGGTGGCTATCGTTATGTTCTCACCCTCACTGATGACTTGAGTAGATATGGGTATGTCTACTTAATGAAATACAAGTCTGAGACCTTTGAAAGGTTCAAGGAATTTCAGAGTGAGGTTGAGAATCAACGTGATAGGAAAATCAAGTTCCTGCGATCAGATCATGGAGGAGAATACTTGAGTCACGAATTTGGCACACACTTAAGAAAATGTGGAATAGTTTCACAACTCACGCCGCCTGGAACACCTCAGCGTAATGGTGTGTCGGAACGTCGTAATCGCACTCTATTAGATATGGTGCGATCTATGATGTCTCTTACCGATTTACCGCTATCATTTTGGGGCTATGCTTTAGAGACTGCCGCATTCACTCTAAATAGGGCTCCATCGAAATCCGTTGAGACGACACCGTATGAATTATTGTTTGGGAAGAAACCTAAGCTGTCGTTTCTAAAAGTTTGGGGATGCGATGCTTATGTCAAGAAACTTCAACCTGAAAAGCTCGAACCCAAGTCGGAAAAATGCGTCTTCATAGGATACCCTAAAGAAACTATTGGGTATACCTTCTACCTCAGATCCGAAGGCAAGATCTTTGTTGCCAAGAATGGATCCTTTCTAGAGAAGGAGTTTCTCTTGAAAGAAGTAAGTGGGAGGAAAGTAGAACTTGATGAAGTATTACCTCTTGAACCGGAAAGTGGCGCAACTCAGGAAATTGTTCCTGTGGTGCCTGCACCAATTAGAGAGGAAGTTAATGATGATGATCAAGATACTTCTGATCAAGCTCCTACTGAACTTCGAAGGTCCACAAGGACACGTTCCGCACCAGAGTGGTACGGCAACCCTGTCTTGGAAATCATGTTGTTAGACAACGGTGAACCTTCGAACTATGAAGAAGCGATGGCGGGCCCGGATTCCGACAAATGGCTGGAAGCCATGAAATCCGAGATAGGATCCATGTATGAAAACGAAGTATGGACTTTGACTAACTTGCCCGATGGTCGGCGAGCCATAGAAAATAAATGGATCTTTAAGAAGAAGACAGATGCGAATGGTAATGTGACCATCTATAAAGCTAGGCTTGTCGCTAAGGGTTATCGACAAGTTCAAGGGGTTGACTACGATGAGACATTCTCTCCCGTAGCAAAGCTGAAGTCCGTCCGAATCATGTTAGCAATTGCCGCATACTATGATTATGAGATATGGCAAATGGACATCAAAACGGCATTCCTTAACAGTTATCTTAAGGAAGAACTGTATATGATGCAGCCGGAAGGTTTTGTCGATCCTAAGAATGCTGACAAGGTGTGCAAGCTCCAACGCTCGATTTATGGGCTGGTGCAAGCATCTCGGAGTTGGAACATTCGCTTTGATGAGATGATCAAAGCGTTTGGGTTTATGCAGACTTATGGAGAAGCCTGCGTTTATAAGAAAGTGAGTGGGAGCTCTGTAGCATTTCTCATATTATATGTAGATGACATACTTTTGATGGGAAATGATATAGAGCTTTTGGACAGCATTAAGGCCTACTTGAATAAGAGTTTTTCAATGAAGGACCTTGGAGAAGCTGCTTATATATTAGGCATCAAGATCTATAGAGATAGATCAAGACGCCTCATAGGTCTTTCACAAATCACATACCTTGATAAGATATTGAAGAAGTTCAATATGGATCAGTCTAAGAAGGGGTTTTTGCCTGTGTTGCAAGGTGTGAAATTGAGATCAGCTCAATGTCCAACCATGGCAGAAGATATAGAAGAGATGAGTGTCATCCCCTATGCCTCAGCCATAGGTTCTATTATGTATGCCATGCTATGTACCAGACCTGATGTAAACCTTGCCGTAAGTTTGGTAGGAAGATACCAAAGTAATCCCGGCAAGGAACACTGGACAGCGGTCAAGAATATCCTGAAGTACCTGAAAAGGACTAAGGACATGTTTCTCGTTTATGGAGGTGACGAAGAACTCGTCGTAAAGGGTTACATCGACGCTAGCTTCGACACAGATCTGGATGACTCTAAGTCACAAACCGGATACGTGTATATTTTGAATGGTGGGGCAGTAAGCTGGTGCAGTTGCAAGCAAAGCGTTGTGGCGGGATCTACATGTGAAGCGGAGTACATGGCAGCCTCGGAGGCAGCACACGAAGCAGTCTGGGTGAAGGAGTTCATTACCGACCTAGAAGTCATACCCAATGCGTCGGGCCCGATGATTCTCTTCTGTGACAACACTGGAGCTATTGCCCTTGCCAAGGAGCCCAGGTTTCACAGGAAGACCAGGCATATCAAGCGTCTCTTCAACTCCATTCGTGAAAGTGTTCAAAATGGAGACATAGAGATTTGTAAAGTACATACGGACCTGAATGTAGCAGATCCGTTGACTAAACCTCTCCCTAGAGCAAAACATGATCAACACCAGAATTCCATGGGTGTTCGATTCATCACAATGTAACTAGATGATTGACTCTAGTGCAAGTGGGAGACTGTTGGAAATATGCCCTAGAGGCAATAATAAAATGATTATTATATTTCCTTGTTCATATAATTGTCTATTATTCATGCTTTAATTGTATTATCCGGAAATCGTAATACATGTGTGAATACATAGACCACAATGTGTCCCTAGTGAGCCTCTAGTTGACTAGCTCGTTGATCAACAGATAGTCATGGTTTCCTGGCTATGGACATGGGGATGTCATTGATAACGGGATCACATCATTAGGAGAATGATGTGATGGACAAGACCCAATCCTAAACATAGCACAAGATCGTATAGTTCGTTTGCTAGAGTTTTTCTAATGTCAAGTATCTTTTCCTTAGACCATGAGATCGTATAACTCCCGGATACCGTAGGAGTGCTTTGGGTGTACCAAACGTCACAACGTAACTGGGTGACTATAAAGGTATACTACGGGTATCTCCAAAAGTGTCTGTTGGGTTTACACGGATCGAGACTGGGATTTGTCACTCCGTATGACGGAGAGGTATCTCTGGGCCCACTCGGTAATGCATCATCATAATGAGCTCAAAGTGACCAAGTGTCTGGTCACGGGATCATGCATTACGGTACGAGTAAAGTGACTTGCCGGTAACGAGATTGAACGAGGTATTGGGATACCGACGATCAAATCTCGGGCAAGTAACGTACCGATTAACAAAGGGAATTGTATACGGGGTTGCGTGAATCCTCGACATCGTGGTTCATCCGATGAGATCATCGAGGAGCATGTGGGAGCCAACATGGGTATCCAGATCCCGCTGTTGGTTATTGACCGGAGAGCCATCTCGGTCATGTCTACATGTCTCCCGAACCCGTAGGGTCTACACACTTAAGGTTCGGTGACGCTAGGGTTGTAGAGATATGTATATGCAGTAACCCGAAAGTTATTCGGAGTCCCGGATGAGATCCCGGACGTCACGAGGAGTTCCGGAATGGTCCGGAGGTAAAGAATTATATATAGGAAGTGCTATTTCGGCCATCGGGACAAGTTTCGGGGTCACCGGTAATGTACCGGGACCACCGGAAGGGTCCCGGGGGTCCACCGGGTGGGGCCACCTATCCCGGAGGGCCCCATGGGCTGAAGTGGGAGGGGAACCAGCCCCTAGTGGGCTGGTGCGCCCCCCTTGGGCCTTCCCCCTATGCCTAGGGTTGGGAACCCTAGGGTGGGGGGCGCCCCACTTGCCTTGGGGGGCACTCCACCCCCCTTGGCTGCCGCCCCCTTGGGAGATTGGATCTCCAGGGCCGGCGCCCCCCCCTTGGGGACCCTATATATAGAGGGGGGGAGGGAGGGCAGCCGCACCAATGCCCCTGGCGCCTCCCTCTCCCCTCCAAGACCTCCTCCTCCTCCGTAGAGAACGGCGAAGCCCTGCTGCGGTGACTGCTGCATCCACCACCACGCCGTCGTGCTGCTGGATCTTCATCAACCTCTCCTTCCCCCTTACTGGATCAAGAAGGAGGAGACGTCACGCTGACCGTACGTGTGTTGAACGCGGAGGTGCCGTCCGTTCGGCGCTAGGATCTCCGGTGATTTGGATCACGTCGAGTACGACTTCCTCATCCCCGTTCTTTGAATGCTTCCGCGCGTGATCTACAAAGGTATGTAGATGCAATCCGATTACTCATTGCTAGATGAACTCATAGATGGATCTTGGTGAAACCGTAGGAAATTTTTGTTTTCTGCAATGTTCCCCAACATCTGCAAGCTACTATTCCGAAACATGCTTCTGTCACTTGGCGAGCGATAATTCATGGAAGGAAAGCTTTGAACTCCGGCCTGATCAAACGTATTGGAGATGGCACAATGGTTAATATATGGACGGACAAGTGGATTCCGAATACCATCAGGATGTCTCCTGTTTCAAGGCTTGGAAACGCCCAGATTAACACAGTTTCAGACATCATTGATGCTGATAATTGGACTTGGAAATCTGAAGTGGTCAGGGAAACTTTCATACCCCCCGATGCAGATGCAATTCTTAATATCCCCTTGAGAAGGGGAGGGGGTGATGATTATATGGCTTGGGCTCTAGAAAGGACCGGGATTTATACTGTAAAGTCAGCGTATCGGTCTCTAATGATTTAGAACGAGCAGTCTGCTCTGGAAGAAGGGACGATCACGGAAATTTTAGAGACAGAAAAACAGTTATGGTCTCAGCTCTGGAAGCTGAAAGTCTTGCCCAGAGTACGTGTATTTTGGTGGCGAGTAATGCGAGGAATCCTCCCAGTGGAAAGTACATTGACGTTTCGTCATATCTCAACGACTAGCAAGTGTAAAATCTGTCTTAGTGAGGAGGAGGATCTGATGCATGCCCTGTTAAACTGCAACCATGCCAGGAGTTTCTGGACTGCAGCACCGGATTTGTTGGGTGTTAAACGCCCAGATTTACACCCACATATTTGGAGAAAGGATATACTGTGTGATCCTAGATTTTCAGAGGCTGATAAGGCAAGGTTGGTATCTATTATGTGGTCCATTTGGACCTCCAGGAATAATCTTACTCATGACAAGGGTACTCTTGACCCAGTTCAGTCCATGAAAATCATTCGGGAGACTTTGGCAGTGTTGGAATTGCCAAGGGAGCATGCCCGAACGCTTCCAGGGCATGGCTGGCGTCCACCTGATGATGGGTGGATAAAAATCAACACTGACGGAAGCATTGCTATGGAAGCGCGGCGAGGTGGAGTTGGAGGCGTGGCTAGATCTTCCACGGCCCTGAGAGCTGCCTGGTGTAAACCGTATTCAGGTATTACAGACCCTCTCGTAGCTGAAGCACTTGCAGTTCGTGATGGAGTTATCTTTGCAAAGCTTCGGGGCTACGACAAAGTTGTCATTGAGACAGACTGTATAGAGATCGTTGATCTCTGGAACTCGCATCAGGCTCATCGAGCAGTGGTGGCGCCTATCTTGTTCGAGATTGCGGAGCATGCTTGCAGTTTTTCTTCTTTCCTTGTTCAACATGTGTGTAGATCAGCAAACTTTTCTGCCCACCTTTGTGCCAAGCAAGTTAGCACTTTGGAGGTTACAGATTGCTGGTTAGACGTTATTCCGAGTTTTCTTGTAACTAGCCTCCTGGCGGATGATGCCGGGGCGGTTGATGTTGAATAAAGCTGCCCAAATTTCCCCGCAAAAAAATAAATCAGATTACATAAGGAAGAAAATATTGAAGCATACATATACATGTGCATCATCCATTGGACACCCCAAAAACATGGGTGAACTGATTGCTTTTTTACTACATCCAAAATAGTTACAAAATGCACTAGGGGCAAGATGGTCTTTTCACCTCACACTTAACACCGTTAGTGCCTAAAATGGACAGAAGTGTCATATAGGGAACAAAATTTACTTTAGGTGTCAAATAAGATTTTTTTTATATTTTGGGCCAAATGGGAAAGCAAATTTTAAAAAAAGGCCAAATAAGAAATTCTCTCATAAAAGAACTGCATTCTCCTAGTAATGCTAATTTAGCACATCGTCTGTAGCCAATCCAAAGTTGGTTAATTTAGTGTTCTGACTACTGAATGAAACAGAAAAATATAGTTAAGAAGTAGCGTAAACGGCCCCTCCCCTCGCGTTGCCTCCCCCTAGGTGAAGCCAGGGCCCCCCGAACCCTAGCGCCGTAGGCCTCTTCTCGTGCCTCCCTCTGCCACCGGCGAGGGCCGCGGTGGCGGCGGGCCCGGCGCCGAAGGCACCTGGGCGGGTAGACGCGACGAGATCTCATCGGAGGCGGCAAGGGTGGCCCTACTCGTGGGATCCGAAGGCGGCGGCTGGGGCGGCGATCCCTTGCCGTGCGGCGGTGGCCGACGCGCCAGAAGACGGCGGAGCGAAGTCCCTGAGATGGACGGCGGCGGTGGCAGCGCCCCATCCAACGGGGGTCCTGATCTGCGCGGAGATGGTGGCGGCGGCGACCGCGGATCCAACCCCGATCGGATCCGCCACGAGGTGGCCTTCTGCCGACCGGCGATGCGTGGAGGGACCGGTGAGGAGATGTCGGATCTTCGTCGGATTACCGACGACAACGTTCGTCTTCGTGGCGAGGCTTCGCTCGGTTCCAGCCAGCCGTGAGATCGGGACGACGTGGCTTTCGGTGAAAATCGCGCCTGACTACGGTCATGGCGGACGATGGCGGCATCTTGGACGTCGTTCCCTTCTCGAAGCATCATCGTTGCAGGTCACGTCAACCTGATCGGAAGGTTCCGGAGGAAACCCTAGATCTGGGTCTACCGGATCGGACGATGGTGATGGCGAAGTTTTCGATGTCGTTCTCCCTCCTAGGGGCATCGTTTTGGAGTAAGTGCTGACTGGAGGGGACATAGGGTTTCTTTGATTGGCATACTATAAGTTTGTCAAACTTTGCCAAGTCGGAAGTTATGTTCTTTTCATTGTCTTTGTTTCTGCATCTTTCTCCAATGACCTTAAAATATTTTACGCTACTTTTTTTAGAAAAAGAGGATGACCTCCGGCCTCTGCATCTGGACGGTCATGCAGTCAATTATTCACACAAGACCTTACAAAAGTCATACAACAATAAGATTAAAGTCACCGTCTAGGCAACATCTATCGTTACTCCTATCCAATTGAAGAGGCGCTGAAAATCTGGGCCTAATGCCAATCAGACCTCGCAGCCAAACCTAACATCTAAGACATGAGGTCCCAACCAAGACGCCTGCCGTGTACGGGGGTACCCATCAGTCCGGCACACTCCTTAACCAAGACACCTGCCGGGTATGAGGCCGTTGCTGCCACCTACCACCAATCCATCTTTAGTGCTGTATTGGTGGATAGCTGGCTGGCGTGCAGTCGTTGATCTACCTTTGAACGGCGATCAGAGGAAGATCTTTATCAAGACCTTCACCGAAAATACGTTGGCGCTGGAAATCGAGGGCGGCACCACCACGACCGGTGGGGCGTCAAGTGGAAGATCTACGACAGGGAAGGCACTTCCGCCGGCGGACCAGCGCCGCATCTCCGACTCGAGGCAGCTAATGAATGACAATCGTGACCGTGGAGTCACCTCCCCCGACGGCGACGAAGCCGATGATGCGACCGCTACTGCGCTCCTTCGTCTGATCGTTTGCTCCTATTTCAAGAAAAAGTTTGTTTGGTGACCGAGCAACACGAGAACACGGGCGACGAAGCACGCGGTAGGTTCTGATCTCGAAGCAATCAAAGATTGTGCAAAAAAAAATTATGACGCTGCCCGTAAGAAAAACCGGTGATTTATAGTACTTGTTTCTTATTTCAAAATATGGCATCGTTCGTGGCTTATACATTTCTTGGAACAAAGGTAGCTAAGCTATAGGGGAGGCGTTGCCATGGCCGCTCCAGGCCGGCGGCGGCAACCGGGACAGTTTCTTAAGGCACTCTTCCTTGCACTCGTCCATCGACACGTAGCAATAATAACCAAGGAGGCAGCAGTAGCAGTGCGGCCTGTCGCCACTGCAGGCAGTGGAGCCTCGTTCGTGGACGCACAGCCCGTTGGGCAAACTAATCTTCTCGTCGCCGCCGTCGATGATCCGGCCTGCGTATGCAATGGGCAACGGATAGCAATTGAGTAGCCGAAATTCAGTGCCATGATGAACAAACGAAACAAGAATGACGGCAATGGCAAATATAGGGAGGAATCAGCAGGTCGTGTTACCTCGCGCCTCGGCAGCGAGGAGGCATATGATGAGGAGAAGCGTGGCCGTGTGCTTGTCCATGGTGCGCTCGATGAATGATGTCGGTGAGGTGATCGACACAGCAGTAGGCAGCAGCTAGGCGGACGCTTGTTGTGAGATGTTTTTGATGCATCGGGGGCATGATCTTGTGCGCGTATATAACGATGGAAATGAAGCCTCCGGCATACATTCGGGTATTAATTGATTGCTATGTATGATCGCTTGCCAGATTTTTTGGGGTTGTATAAGGGCCGCAAATATTTTGTCTGCGATAATGCTGATTTACCTGCCATGGACAGCGCGGTTCGTCGCAACTGCAATAATCCAGACTGTTTTGGCTCCACGGAGGCATGATCTTCTTCAATATAAGGATGGAAATTAAGTGTTATGATCGATGGAAATCAGGCGCGCTTTTACACTGTATCAACGCTATCATTCCAAGATAATCGATGGAAACTTAGTTGCTCCGAATCGGCACTACAGGGTGCAAATGTTTTGTCCGCAATAATCGTGATTACCTTCCCTTTTATGTTGCCAGAAAACGATTTTAGTCGCCAACTAAATCAGCACCTATTGAGTTACCAACAAAAATATGATTTGCCAATAAAACGTGTGGTTTTGTAAAAAAAATAAAGTGTGTGGTGGTTGAGATGGTTTTTTGAAGAAAAATCAAAAAACCAGTAGTGAAAAAACCAGATGTGGTTGGGGCAAAATCAAAACTGAGGGTAGAACGTAGGGGTGGACGAACACGGAGTGGGAGAGATATCACTAGTAGAAAACAGAATTTTGGTCCAGGTCTGAAAAGGGCATTAATTCCGATTCACCTATGAATCGGGACTAATGGGTGAATCAGTCCCGGTTCGTGAGGCCAGGGCGCCGGCCGGCCCTCGGGGACCATTGGTCCCGGTTCGTCTGACCCCTTTGGTCCCAATTTCAGACACGAACCGGAACCAATATGCCTTGCTCCTGGCCCACCATCTTTAGTCCCATTTGATGGCTAGAACCGGGACTAGATAGGGTCCTTTAGTCCCGGTTCTAGCCGGGACCAAATAGGGTCCTTTAGTCCCGGTTCTAGCCACAAACCGGGACTAAAGAGAGGCCTATATATACCCCAGTCTACGAGCAGAGCAGTGCACCGCTCTGTTTTTTGGCCGGCCGTGGGAGAGCTTTGTGGTCCTCTAGCTCATCTCCTATGCACATGAGGTGTTCGATGAAATGCCCGAGCCACAGTTAAGCTTTCTCCTCTCGAAGCTCCTTGTCCAAACTTCATTTTCCTCAAGATTGTCTAGGTTTGGCGGTCCATCCTGTCACGTCCCCGTCCTCACCGCCGTCGATCACCCGCGCCGATCTCATCGCCGGCACCACCGTGGTGAGGTGGGGCCGCACATCGCCTACCTAGGAGGACTAGCGTCGCCTCACCGGTCGAACAAAGCAGCCTAAACACCCTCGACCACCCACACAAAGTCGCCTAACACGAGAGGTGGGGTGCACATTGCCTACCTAGGAGGACTAGCGTCGCCTCACCGGTCGAACCAAGCCGCCTAAACCCCCTCAACCGACCACAGAAAGTCGACTAACACGAGAGGTGGGGCGCACATCGCCTACCTCGGCGGCCTAGCGTCGCCTCACCGGTCGAACCAAGTCGCCTAAAAACCCTCGACCACCCACACAAAGTCACCTAACACGGGAGGTGGGTCGCACATCGCCTACCTAGGAGGACTTGCGTCGCCTCACCGGTCGAACCAAGTCGCCTAAACACCCTCGACCACCCACATAAAGTCGCCTAACACGAGAGGTGGGGCGCACATCGCCTACCTCGGTGGCCTAGCGTCACCTCACCGGTCAAACCAAGTCGCCTAAAATCCCTCGACCACCCACACAAATTCGCCTAACACGGGAGGTGGGGCCGCACATCGCCTACCTAGGTGGCTAGCGTCGCCTCACTGGTTGAACCAAGTCGCCTAAAAACCCTCGGCCACCCACGCAAAGTCGTCTAACACGGGAGGTGGTGAAGGAAATATGCCCTAGAGGCAATAATAAAGTTATTATTTATTTCCTTATATCATGATAAATGTTTATTATTCATGCTAGAATTGTATTAACCGGAAACATAATACATGTGTGAATACATAGACAAACAGAGTGTCACTAGTATGCCTCTACTTGACTAGCTCGTTAATCAAAGATGGTTATGTTTCCTAACCATGAACAAGGAGTTGTTATTTGATTAACGAGATCACATCATTAGGTGAATGATCTGATTGACATGACCCATTCCATTAGCTTAGCACCCGATCGTTTAGTATGTTGCTATTGCTTTCTTCATGACTTATACATGTTCCTATGACTATGGGATTATGCAACTCCCGTTTGCCGGAGGAACACTTTGTGTGCTACCAAACGTCACAACGTAAATGGGTGATTATAAAGGTGCTCTACAGGTGTCTTCAAAGGTACATGTTGGGTTGGCGTATTTCGAGATTAGGATTTGTCACTCCGATTGTCGAAGAGGTATCTCTGGGCCCTCTCGGTAATGCACATCACATAAGCCTTGCAAGCATTGCAACTAATGAGTTAGTTGCGAGATGATGTATTACGAAACGAGTAAAGAGACTTGCCGGTAACGAGATTGAACTAGGTATTGAGATACCGACGATCGAATCTCGGGTAAGTAACATACCGATGACAAAGGGAACAACGTATGTTGTTTTGCGGTCTGACCGATAAAGATCTTCATAGAATATGTAGGAGCCAATATGAGCATCCAGGTTCCGCTATTGGTTATTGACCGGAGACGTGTCTCGGTCATGTCTACATTGTTCTCGAACCCGTAGGGTCCGCACGCTTAAGGTTTCGATGACAGTTATATTATGAGTTTATGAGTTTTGATGTACCGAAGTTAGTTCGGAGTCCCGGATGTGATCACGGACATGACGAGGAGTCTCGAAATGGTCGAGACATAAAGATTGATATATTGGACGGTTATATTCGGACACCGGAAGTGTTCCGGGTGATTTCGGAGAAAACCGGAGAGCCGGAGGGTTACCGGAACCCCCCCGGGAGAAGTAATGGGCCATATGGGCCTTAGTGGAGAGAGAGAGGGGCAGCCAGAGGTGGGCTGCGCGCCTCCTCCCCCCTGGTCCGAATTGGACTAGGAGAGGGGGGCGGCGCCCCCCCCCTTTCCCTCTCCCCCCCCACTTCTTTCCCCCTCCTACTAGGAGGAGGACTCCTCCTGGCGCGCCTATAGGGGCCGGCCGGCCTCCTCCCCTTGCTCCTTTATATACGGGGGCAGGGGGGCACCCCTAGACACACAAGTTGATCCGCGTGATCATATTCTTAGCCGTTTGCGGTGCCCCCCTCCACCATAGTCCTCGATAATATTATAGCGGTGCTTAGGCGAAGCCCTGCGACGGTAGTGCATCAAGATCGTCACCACGCCGTCGTGCTGACGGAACTCTTCCCCGACACTTTGCTGGATGGGAGTCCGGGGATCGTCATCGAGCTGAACGTGTGCTAGAACTCGGAGGTGCCGTAGTTTCGGTGCTTCATCGGTCGGGCCGTGGAGACGTACGACTACATCAACCAAACGCTTCCGTTGTCGATCTACAAGGGTACGTAGATTACACTCTCCCCTCTCGTTGCTATGCATCACCACAATCTTGCGTGTGCATAGGAATTTTTTTGAAATTACTACGTTCCCCAACGGTGGCATCCGAGCCTAGGTTTTATAAGTTGATGTTATATGCACGAGTAGAACACAAGTGAGTTGTGGGCGATATAAGTCATACTGCTTACCAGCATGTCATACTTTGGTTCAGCGGTATTGTTGGACGAAGCGGCCCGGACCAACATTACGCGTACGCTTACGCGAGACCGGTTCTCCCGACGTGCTTTGCACATAGGTGGCTTGCGGGTGACAGTTTCTCCAACTTTAGTTGAACCGAGTGTGGCTACGCCTGGTCCTTGCGAAGGTTAAAACAGCACCAACTTGACAAACTATCGTTGTGGTTTTGATGTGTAGGTAAGATTGGTTCTTGCTTAAGCCCGTAGCAGCCACGTAAAACTTGCAACAACAAAGTAGAGGACGTCTAACTTGTTTTTGCAGGGCATGTTGTGATGTGATATGGTCAAGACATGATGCTAAATTTTATTGTATGAGATGATCATGTTTTGTAACCGAGTTATCGGCAACTGGCAGGAGCCATATGGTTGTCGCTTTATTGTATGCAATGCAATCGCGCTGTAATGCTTTACTTTATCACTAAGCGGTAGCGATAGTCGTGGAAGCATAAGATTGGCGAGACGACAACGATGCTACGATGGAGATCAAGGTGTCGCGCCGGTGACGGTGGTGATCACGACGGTGCTTCGGAGATGGAGATCACAAGCACAAGATGATGATGGCCATATCATATCACTTATACTGATTGCATGTGATGTTTATCTTTTATGCATCTTATCTTGCTTTGATTGACGGTAGCATTATAAGATGATCTCTCACTAATTATCAAGAAGTGTTCTCCCTGAGTATGCACCGTTGCGAAAGTTCTTCGTGCTGAGACACCACATGATGATCGGGTGTGATAGACTCTACGTTCAAATACAACGGGTGCAAAACAGTTGCACACGCGGAATACTCAGGTTATACTTGACGAGCCAAGCATATACAGATATGGCCTCGGAACACGGAGACCGAAAGGTCGAGCGTGAATCATATAGTAGATATGATCAACATAATGATGTTCACCAATGAAACTACTCCATCTCACGTGATGATCGGACATGGTTTAGTTGATTTGGATCACGTAATCACTTAGAGGATTAGAGGGATGTCTATCTAAGTGGGAGTTATTTAAGTAAATTAATTGAACCTAAATTTATCATGAAACTTAGTACCTGATAATATCTTGCTTGTTTATGCTTGATTGTAGATAGATGGCTCGTGCTGTTGTTCCGTTGAATTTTAATGCGTTCCTTGAGAAAGCAAAGTTGAAAGATGATGGTAGCAATTACACGGACTGGGTCCGTAACTTGAGGATTATCCTCATTGCTGCACAGAAGAATTACGTCCTGGAAGCACCGCTGGGTGCCAGGCCTGCTGCTGGAGCAACACCAGATGTTATGAACGTCTGGCAGAGCAAAGCTGATGACTACTCGATAGTTTAGTGTGCCATGCTTTACGGCTTAGAATCGGGACTTCAACGACGTTTTGAACGTCATGGAGCATATGAGATGTTTCAGGAGTTGAAGTTAATATTTCAAGCAAATGCCCGGATTGAGAGATATGAAGTCTCCAATAAGTTCTATAGCTGCAAGATGGAGGAGAACAGTTCTGTCAGTGAGCATATACTCAAAATGTCTGGGTATAATAATCACTTGATTCAATTGGGAGTTAATCTTCCAGATGATTACGTCATTGACAGAATTCTCCAATCACTGCCACCAAGCTACAAGAGCTTCGTGATGAACTATAATATGCAAGGGATGAATAAGACTATTCCCGAGCTCTTCGCAATGCTAAAAGCTGCGGAGGTAGAAATCAAGAAGGAGCATCAAGTGTTGATGGTCAACAAGACCACTAGTTTCAAGAAAAAGGGCAAAGGGAAGAAGAAGGGGAACTTCAAAAAGAACGGCAAGCAAGTTGCTACTCAAGAGAAGAAACCCAAAACTGGACCTAAGCCTGAAACTGAGTGCTTCTACTGCAAGCAGACTGGTCACTGGAAGCGGAACTGCCCCAAGTATTTGGCAGATAAGAAGGATGGCAAGGTGAACAAAGGTATATGTGATATACATGTTATTGATGTGTACCTTACTAATGCTCGCAGTAGCACCTGGGTATTTGATACTGGTTCTGTTGCTAATATTTGCAACTCGAAACAGGGACTACGGATTAAGCGAAGATTGGCTAAGGACGAGATGACGATGCGCGTGGGAAACAGTTCCAAAGTCGATGTGATCGCAGTCGGCACGCTACCTCTACGTCTACCTTCGGGATTAATATTAGACCTAAATAATTGTTATTTGGTGCCAGTGTTAAGCATGAACATTATATCTGGATCTTGTTTGATGCGAGACGGTTATTCATTTAAATCTGAGAATAATGGTTGTTCTATTTATATGAGTAATATCTTTTATGGTCATGCACCCTTAAAGAGTGGTCTATTTTTATTGAATCTCGATAGTAGTGACACACATATTCATAGTGTTGAAGCCAAAAGATGCAGAGTTGATAATGATAGTGCAACTTATTTGTGGCACTGCCGTTTAGGTCATATCGGTGTAAAGCGCATGAAGAAACTCCATACTGATGGACTTTTGGAACCACTTGATTATGAATCACTTGGTACTTGCGAACCGTGCCTCATGGGCAAGATGACTAAAACACCGTTCTCCGGTACTATGGAGAGAGCAACAGATTTATTGCAAATCATACATACAAATGTATGTGGTCCAATGAATATTGAGGCTCATGGCGGATATCGTTATTTTCTCACCTTCATAGATGACTTAAGCAGATATGGGTATATCTACTTAATGAAACATAAGTCTGAAACATTTGAAAAGTTCAAAGAATTTCAGAGTGAAGTTGAAAATCATCGTAACAAGAAAATAAAGTTTCTATGATCTGATCATGGAGGAGAATATTTGAGTTACGAGTTTGGTGTATATTTGAAAAATTGTGGAATAGTTTCGCAACTCACGCCACCCGGAACACCACAGCGTAATGGTGTGTCCGAACGTCGTAATCGTACTTTACTAGATATGGTGCGATCTATGATGTCTCTTACTGATTTACCGCTATCGTTTTGGGGACACGCTCTAGAGACGGCCGCATTCACGTTAAATAGGGCACCATCAAAATCCGTTGAGACGACGCCTTATGAACTATGGTTTGGCAAGAAACCAAAGTTGTCATTTCTGAAAGTTTGGGGTTGCGATGCTTATGTGAAAAAGTTTCAACCTGATAAGCTCGAACCCAAATCGGAGAAATGTGTCTTCATAGGATATCCAAAGGAGACTATTGGATACACCTTCTATCACAGATCCGAAGGCAAGACTTTTGTTGCTAAGTTCGGAAACTTTCTGAAGAAGGAGTTTCTCTCGAAAGAAGTGAGTGGGAGGAAAGTAGAACTTGACGAGGTAACTGTACCTGCTCCCTTATTGGAAAGTAGTGCATCACAGAAAACTGTTTCAGTGACACCTACACCAGTTAGTGAGGAAGGTAATGATGATGATCATGAAACTTCAGAACAAGATACTACTGAACCACGTAGATCAACCAGAGTGAGATCCGCGCCAGAGTGGTACGGTAATCCTGTTCTGGAAGTCATGCTACTAGATCATGATGAACCTACGAACTATGAAGAAGCGATGGTGAGCCCAGATTCCGCAAAATGACTTGAAGCCATGAAATCTGAGATGGGATCCATGTATGAGAACAAAGTATGGACTTTGGTTGACTTGCCCGATGATCGGCAAGCAATTGAGAATAAATGGATCTTCAAGAAGAAGACTGACGCTGACGGTAATATTACTGTCTACAAAGCTCGACTTGTCGCAAAAGGTTTTCGGCAAGTTCAAGGGATTGACTACGATGAGACCTTCTCACCCGTAGCGATGCTTAAGTCTGTCCGAATCATGTTAGCAATTGCCGCATTTTATGATTATGAAATTTGGCAGATGGATGTCAAAACTGCATTCCTGACTGGATTTCTGGAAGAAGAGTTGTATATGATGCAACCATAAGGTTTTGTCGATCCAAATTGAGCTAACAAAGTGTGCAAGCTCCAGTGATCCATTTATGGACTGGTGCAAGCCTCTCGGAGTTGGAATAAACGCTTTGATAGTGTGATCAAAGCATTTGGTTTTATACAGACTTTTGGAGAAGCCTGTATTTACAAGAAAGTGAGTGGGAGCTCTGTAGCATTTCTGATATTATATGTGGATGATATATTACTAATTGGAAATGATATAGAATTTCTGGATAGCATAAAGGGATACTTGAATAAGAGTTTTTCAATGAAAGACCTCGGTGAAGCTGCTTACATATTAGGCATTAAGATCTATAGAGATAGATCAAGATGCTTAATTGGACTTTCACAAACCACATACCTTGACAAAATTTTGAAGAAATTCAAAATGGATCAAGCAAAGAAAGGGTTCTTGCCGGTGTTACAAGGTGTGAAGTTGAGTAAGACTCAATACCCGACCACTGCAGAAGATAGAGAGAAAATGAAAGATGTTCCCTATGCTTCAGCCATAGGCTCTATCATGTATGCAATGCTGTGTACCAGACCTGATGTGTGCCTTGCTATAAGTCTAGCAGGGAGGTACCAAAGTAATCCAGGAGTGGATCACTGGACAGCGGTCAAGAACATCCTGAAATACCTGAAAAGGACTAAGGATATGTTTCTCATATATGGAGGTGACAAAGAGCTCATCGTAAAAGGTTACGTTGATGCAAGCTTTGACACTGATCTGGACGATTCTAAATCGCAAACCGGATACGTGTTTACATCAAACGGTGGAGCTGTCAGTTGGTGCAATTCTAAACAAAGCGTTGTAGCGGGATCTACATGTGAAGCGGAGTACATAGCTGCTTCGGAAGCAGCAAATGAAGGAGTCTGGATGAAGGAGTTCATATCCGATCTAGGTGTCATACCTAGTGCATCGGGTCCAATGAAAATCTTTTGTGACAATACTGGTGCAATTGCCTTGGCAAAGGAATCCAGATTTCACAAGAGAACCAAGCACATTAAGAGACGCTTCAATTCCATCCGGGATCTAGTCCAGGTGGGAGACATAGAGATTTGCAAGATACATACGGATCTGAATGTTGCAGACCCGTTGACTAAGCCTCTTCCACGAGCAAAACATGATCAGCACCAAGGCTCCATGGGTGTTAGTTTCATTACAGTGTAATCTAGATTATTGACTCTAGTGCAAGTGGGAGACTGAAGGAAATATGCCCTAGAGGCAATAATAAAGTTATTATTTATTTCCTTATATCATGATAAATGTTTATTATTCATGCTAGAATTGTATTAACCAGAAACATAATACATGTGTGAATACATAGACAAACAGAGTGTCACTAGTATGCCTCTACTTGACTAGCTCGTTAATCAAAGATGGTTATGTTTCCTAACCATGAACAAGGAGTTGTTATTTGATTAACGAGATCACATCATTAGGTGAATGATCTGATTGACATGACCCATTCCATTAGCTTAGCACCCGATCGTTTAGTATGTTGCTATTGCTTTCTTCATGACTTATACATGTTCCTATGACTATGAGATTATGCAACTCCCGTTTGCCGGAGGAACACTTTGTGTGCTACCAAACGTCACAACGTAAATGGGTGATTATAAAGGTGCTCTACAGGTGTCTCCAAAGGTACATGTTGGGTTGGCGTATTTCGAGATTAGGATTTGTCACTCCGATTGTCGGAGAGGTATCTCTGGGCCCTCTCGGTAATGCACATCACATAAGCCTTCCAAGCATTGCAACTAATGAGTTAGTTGCGAGATGATGTATTACGAAATGAGTAAAGAGACTTGCCGGTAACGAGATTGAACTAGGTATTGAGATACCGACGATCGAATCTCGGGTAAGTAACATACCGATGACAAAGGGAACAACGTATGTTGTTTTGCGGTCTGACCAATAAAGATCTTCGTAGAATATGTAGGAGCCAATATGAGCATCCAGGTTCCGCTATTGGTTATTGACCGGAGACGTGTCTCGGTCATGTCTACATTGTTCTCGAACCCGTAGGGTCCGCACGCTTAAGGTTTCGATGATAGTTATATTATGAGTTTATGAGTTTTGATGTACAGAAGTTAGTTCGGACTCCCGGATGTGATCACGGACATGACGAGGAGTCTCCAAATGGTCGAGACATAAAGATTGATATATTGGACGGCTATATTCGGACACCGGAAGTGTTCCGGGTGATTTCGGAGAAAACCGGAGAGCCGGAGGGTTACTGGAACCCCCCCGGGAGAAGTAATGGGCCATATGGGCCTTAGTGGAGAGAGAGACGGGCAGCCAGAGGTGGGCTGCGCGCCTCCTCCCCCTGGTCTGAATTGGACTAGGAGAGGGGGGTGGCGCCCCCCCTTTCCCTCTCCCTCCCCACTTCTTTCCCCCTCCTAGTAGGAGTCCTACTCCTACTAGGAGGAGGACTCCTCCTGGCGCGCCTATAGGGGCCGGCCGGCCTCCTCCCCTTGCTCCTTTATATACGGGGGCAGGGGGCACCCCTAGACACACAAGTTGATCCGCGTGATCATATTCTTAGCCGTTTGCGGTGCCCCCCTCCACCATAGTCCTCGATAATATTATAGCGGTGCTTAGGCGAAGCCCTGCGACGGTAGTGCATCAAGATCGTGACCACGCCGTTGTGCCGACGGAACTCTTCCCCGACACTTTGCTGGATCGGAGTCCGGGGATCGTCATCGAGCTGAACGTGTGCTAGAACTCGGAGGTGCCGTAGTTTCGGTGCTTGATCGGTCGGGCCGTGGAGACGTACGACTACATCAACCAAACGCTTCCGTTTTCGATCTACAAGGGTACGTAGATCACACTCTCCCCTCTCGTTGCTATGCATCACCACGATCTTGCGTGTGCGTAGGAATTTTTTTGAAATTACTACGTTCCCCAACAGGTGGGGCCGCACATCGCCTACCTAGGAGGACTAGCGTCGCCTCACCGGTGGAACCAAGCCGCCTAAACACCCTCGACCACCCACACAAAGTTGCCTAACACGAGAGGTGAGGCGCACATCGCCTACCTCGGTGGCCTTGCGTCGCCTCATCGGTCGAACCAAGTCGCCTAAAAACCCTCGACCACCCACACAAAGTCGCCTAACACGGGAGGTGGGACACACATCGCCTACCTGGGCGGCCTAGTGTCGCCTCACCAGTCAAACCAAGTCGCCTAAAAACCCTTGACCACCCACCCAAAGTCGCCTAACACGGGAGGTGGGGCCGCACATCGCCTACCTAGGTGGCTCGCGTCGCCTCACCGGTCGAACCAAGTCGCCTAAAAACCCTCGGCCACCCACACAAAGTCGTCTAACAAGGGAGGTGGGGCCGCACATCGCCTACCTAGGAGGACTAGCGTTGCTTCACCGGTCGAACCAGGCCGCCTAAACACCCTCGACCACCCACACAAAGTCGCCTAACACGAGAGGTGGGGCGCATATCGCCTACCTCGGCGGCCTAACATCGCCTCACCGGTCAAACCAAGTCGCTAAGAACCCTCGACCACCCACACAAAGTCGCCTAACACGGGAGGTGGGTCGCTCATCGCCTACCAAGGAGGACTAGCGTCTCCTGCAACCTCTTGAGCACTGCGTTGGTTTTCCCTTGAAGAGGAAAGGGTGATGCAACAAAGTAGCGTAAGTATTTCCCTCAGTTTTTGAGAACCAAGGTATCAATCCAGTAGGAAGCCACATGCAAGTCCCTCGTACCTACACAAACAAATAAGAACCTCGCAACCAACGCGATAAAGGGGTTATCAATCCTTTCACGATCACTTACGAGAGTGAGATCTGATAGAGATAATAATGATAAGATGAATATTTTTGGTATTTTTATGATATAGATTAAAAGTAAAGATTGCAAAGTAAAATAGATTGGAAACTTATATGATGGAAAATAGACCCCGGGGCCATAGGTTTCACTAGTGGCTTCTCTCAAGATAGCATAAGTATTACAGTGGGTGAACAAATTACTGTCGAGCAATTGATAGAAAAGCGAATAATTATGAGAATATCGAGGCATGATCATGTATATAGGCATCACGTCCGTGACAAGTAGACCGACTCCTACTTGCATCTACTACTATTACTCCACACATCGACCGCTATCCAGCATGCATCTAGAGTATTAAGTTCATAAGAACAGAGTAACGCATTAGGTAAGATGACATGATGTAGAGGATAAACTCAAGCAATATGATATAAACCCCATCTTTTTATCCTCGATGGCAAGAATACAATACGTGTCGTGTCCCTTCTGTCACTGGGATCGAGCACCGCAAGATTGAACCCAAAGCTAAGCACTTCTCCCATTGCAAGAAAGATCAATCCAGTAGGCCAAACCAAACTGATAATTCGAAGAGACTTGCAGAGATAACCAATCATACATAAAAGATTTCAGAGAAGAATCAAATATTGTTCATAGATAGACTTGATCATAAACACACAATTCATCCGATCTCGACAAACACACCGCAAAAAGAGTTACATCGAATAGATATCCAGGAAGATCGATGAGAACTTTGTATTGAGGTCCAAAGAGAGAGAAGAAGCCATCTAGCTAATAACTATGGACCCGAAGGTCTGAAGTGAACTACTCACACATCATCGGAGGGGCCATGGAGTTGATGTAGAGGCCCTCCATGATCGATGCCCCCTCCAGCGGAGCTCCGGAAAAGGCCCCAAGATGGGATCTCTTGGGTACAGAAGGTTGCGGTGGTGGAAATAGGGTTTCGTGGTGCTCCCGGATGTTTTCGGGGTATGTGAACATATATAGGAGGAAGAAGTAGGTCGGCTGAGCCACGAGGGGCCCATGAGGGGGGAGGACGCGCCCAGGGAGGGTAGGCGCGCCCCCTGCCTCATGGACACCTCGTTCATTTCTTGACGTACACTCCAAGTCCTCTGGATCACGTTTGTTCCAAAAATCATGCGCCCGAAGGTTTCATTCCATTTGGACTCCGTTTGATATTCCTTTTCTGCGAAACACTAAAATAGGCAAAAAAAACAGCAATTTGCACTAGGCCTTGCGTTAATAGGTTAGTCCCAAAAATAATATATAAGTGTAAAATAAAGCCCATTAACATCCAAAACAGATAATATAATAACATGGAACAATCAAAAATTATAGATACGTTGGAGACGTATCAAGCATCCCCAAGCTTAATTCCTGCTCGTCCTCGAGTAGGTAAATGATAAAAACAGAATTTTTGATGTGGAATGCTTTCTAGCATGTTCTTCAATGTATTTTTCTTTATTGTGGCATGAATGTTCAGATTCGAAAGATTCAAGATAAAAGTTTATTGTTGACATAAAAATAGTAATACTCCAAGTATGCTAATCAAGCAATTATGTCTTATCGAAATTCCATAGCCAAAGAAAACTTATCCCTACAAAATCATATATTTTGGCCATGCTTCATTTTCGTCACACAAAATGCTCTTATCATGCACAACCCTGATGACAAGCCAAGCAATTGTTTCATACTTAGCCCTTTCAAACTCTTTCAACTTTTACGCAATATATGAGCGCGAGCCATGGACATAGCACTATGGGTGGAATAGAATATGATGATTGAGGTTGTGTGAGAAGACAAAAGGGATAAAGTCTCACATTGACGCGGCTAATAAATGGTCTATGGAGATGCCCACCGATTGATGTCAATGCAAGGAGTAGGGATTGCCATGCAGCAGATGCACTAGAGCTATAAATATATGAAAGCTCATCAAAGAAACTAAGTGGGTGTGCATCCAACTTGCTTGCTCACGAAGACCTAGGGCATTTGAGGAAGCCCATCATTGGAATATACAAGCCAAGTTCTATAATGAAAAATTCCCACTAGTATATGAAAGTGACAAAATAAGAGACTCTCTATCATGAAGATCATGGTGTTACTTTGAAGCACAAGTTTGGAAAAAGGATAGTAACATTGTCCCTTCTCTCTTTTTCTCTCATTTTTTTGTTTTGTTTGGGCCTTTTTTTATGGCTTGTTTTTTTTTCGTCCGGAGTCTCATCCCGACTTGTGGGGGAATCATAGTCTCCATCATCCTTTCCTCACATGGGACAATGCTCTAATGATGATCATCACACTTTTATTTACTTACAACTCAAGAATTACAACTCGATACTTAGAGCAAAATATGACTCTATGTGAATGCCTCCGGCGGTGTACCGGGGTTGCGTTGAATCAAGAGTAACATGTATGAAAAATTAAGAATGGTGGCTTTGCCACAAATACTATGTCAACTACATGATCATGCAAAGCAATATGACAATGATGATGCGTGTCATAATAAATGGAACGGTGGAAAGTTGCATGGCAATATATCTCGGAATGGCTATGGAAATGCCATAATAGGTAGGTATGGTGGCTGTTTTGGGGAAGATATAAGGAGGCTTATGTGTGATAGAGCGTTTCATATCACGGGGTTTTCTTGTACCGGCGAACTTTGCACCAACTCTCAAGGTGAGAAAGGGCAATGCAAGGTACCGAAGAGGTTAGCAACGATGGAAGGGTGAGAGTGCGTATAATCCATGGATCAACATTAGTCATAAAGAACTCACATACTTATTGCAAAAATCTACAAGTCATCAAAACCAAGCACTACGCGCATGCTCCTAGGGGGATAGATTGGTAGGAAAAGACCATCGCTCGTCCCCGACCGCCACTCATAAGGAAAGCAATCAAAGAACACCCCATGCTACAAATTTGTCACACAACGTTTACCATACGTGCATGCTACGGGACTTGCCAACTTCAACACAAGTATTCATCAATTTCACAATTACTCAACTAGCGCACCTCTAATATTACCACCTTTATATCTCAAAACAACTATCAAGCATCCAACTTCTCTTAGCATTTAAAATTTATAACCAAAATAAATTACCATGCTGTTCTAAAGGACTCTCAAAATGATATAAGTGAAGCATGAGAGATCAATTATTTCTATAAAATAGAACCACCGCCATGCTCTAAAAGATATAAGCGAAGCACTAGAGCAAAAATTATCCAACTCAAAAGATATAAGTGAAGCACATAGAGTATTCTAATAAATTCCAATTCATGTGTGTCTCTCCCAAAAGGTGTGTACAACAAGGATGATTGTGGTAAACTAAAAAGCAAAGACTCAAATCATGCAAGACGCTCCAAGCAAAACACATATCATGTGGCGAATAAAAATATAGCTCCAAGTAAAGTTACCGATGGACGAAGACGAAAGAGGGGATGCCTTCCGGGGCACCCCCAAGATTAGGCTTTTGGTTATCCTTGGGTTTTACCTTGGGGTACCTTGGGCATCCCCAAGCTTAGGCTCTTGCCTCTCCTTGTTCTATAATCCATCAAATCTTTACCCAAAACTTGAAAACTTCACAACACAAAACTTAAAAGAAAATCTCGTGAGCTCCGTTAGTAAAAGAAAACAAACCACCACTTCAAGATACTGTAATGAAATCATTCTTTATTTATATTGGTGTTAAACCTACTGTATTGCAACTTTTCTATGGTTCATAACCTCTATTACTAGCCATAGATTCACCAAAATAAGCAAACAACACACGAAAAACAAAATCTGTCAAAAACAGAACAGTCTGTAGTAATCTGTAGGTTTCGAATACTTATGGAACCCCAAAAATTCTAAAATAAATTGCTGGATGTGAGGAATTTATCTATTAATCATCTTCAAAAATAATTAACTAAATAGCACTGTCTAGTAAAAAATGGCGGCAAATCTCGTGAGCGCTAAAGTTTCTGTTTTTTACAGTAAGATCGCAAAGACTTTCCCCAAGTCTTCCCAAAGGTTCTACTTGGCACAAACACTAATTAAAAGCATAAAACCACATCTAAACATAGGCTAGATGAATTATTTTTTCAAAAACAGAAACAAAAAACAAAAAACAAAAATAAAATTGGGTTGCCTCCCAACAAGCGCTATCGTTTAATACCCCTAGCTAGGCATTGATAATTTCAATCATGCTCACATGAAAGACAAGAATTGAAGCACAAAGAGAGCATCATAAAAAACGTGACAAACACATCGAAGTCTAACATACTTCCTATGCATAGGCATCTTATAGGCAAACAAATTATCAAGGCAAGCAAAAACTAGCATATGCAAGGAAGCAGAAAGAAACAATAGCAATCTCAACATAGCGAAAGGTAATTTAGTAACATGAAAATTTCTACAACCATATTTTCCTCTCTCATAATAATTACATGTAGTATCATAAGCAAATTCAACAATATAGCTATCACAAAACATATTCTTAACACGATCCACATGTATGCAAAGTTGACACTCTTCCAAAATAGTGGGATTAAAATTAACTAAAGTCATGACCTCTCCAAACCCACTTTTATCAAAAATTTCATAAGATTGAACATGCTCCAAATATGTGGGATCTAAAGTTGACACTCTTCCAAACCCACTTTCAATAATATTGCAAACACTATTATCAATGTCATATTCATCATGGGGCTTAAATAAATTCTCAAGATCAAAAGAAGAATCACCCCAATCATGATCATTGCAACAAATAGTAGTCATAGCAAAACTAGCATCCCCAAGCTTGAGGTTTAGCATATAATTAACACAATTGACATTAAGAGAATTTATAATAACATCATTGCAATCATGCTTTTCATCGAAGGAACTATTAAGTATGGGTGCAATAACAACGATCTCATGTTTAACATAAGGAACTATAGCAAATTCATCTTCATAAATATTGGCATCATGGCCACAAGAATAGCAATCATCATGTTCATCAAGAGATATTTCAATCAAATCATCGGAATCATAATTATCTATAGGTTCATGCGCATCATTATTTTCTTCCGAAGCAACGCTCATTCTTTCAATAAATTCTTTGACATAGACATTATTAGCATAGTTTTCATAGCAATATTTAAGTATGTCAAAATTTTCAGATTCGTAGAGAGTAATATCATACTTTTCAATCAAAGAAGCAACTTCATAAGCACCCTTAAAAGCAACAAATTCTTCAATTTGTTCGATATCGTAGTAACTATAAACACCCTTTGCATAAGAAGCTAAGATTTCATTATTATTAAACTCACACAGGTAGGGGAGGTGTTTTTTAGGGTTCTTAGAGCAACAAGTAAAATCACAAATTTCACAAAGATTCCAAGCATAACACAACAATCTGTTTATTTGATCCCATAAGAGTCTCCCTTTTTCAGACAAACGGTGACGCACAAAATGAGCATGCTCATCTAAAGATTTCCATCAACTAGGCTAGTTGGGGTTTCGGCACGAGCGCATAAGGATCGAAGATGATCCAAGTAGAACACTTTAAGTGGATCCATATCAGTAGATTTTTAGCAAGCAAAGATGCAAGAAAATAGAAGGCACATGGAAACACAATCAAAGATACATACGGAGAGAAGGCGAATGGAAAAAGAGGGCGAATAAAATGGCAAGGGTGAAGTGGGGGAGAGGAAAACGAGAGGCAAATGGCAAATAATATAGTGCGAGGGATAATAGTTTATGATGGGTACTTGGTATGTCTTCACTTGTGCGTAGACTCCCCGGCAACGGCGCCAGAAATCCTTCTTCCTAGCTCTTGAGCACTGCGTTGGTTTTCCCTTGAAGAGGAAAGGGTGATGTAGCAAAGTAGCGTAAGTATTTCCCTCAGTTTTTGAGAACCAAAGTATCAATCCACTAGGAGGCCACACGCAAGTCCCTCGTACCTACACAAACAAATAAGAACCTCGCAACCAACGCGATAAAGGGGTTGTCAATCCCTTCATGGTCACTTACGAGAGTGAGATCTGATAGAGATAATAATGCTAAGATAAATATTTTTGGTATTTTTATGATATAGATTAAAAGTAAAGATTGCAAAGTAAAATAGATTGGAAACTTATATGATGGAAAATAGACCCGGGGGCCATAGGTTTCACTAGTGGCTTCTCTCAAGATAGCATAAGTATTACGGTGGGTGAAAAAATTACTATTGAGCAATTGATAGAAAAGCAAATAATTATGAGAATATCCAGGCATGATCATGTATATAGGCATCACGTCCGTGACAAGTAGACCGACTCCTGCCTGCATCTACTACTATTACTCCACACATCGACCGCTATCCAGCATGCATCTAGAGTATTAAGTTCATAAGAATAGAGTAATGCATTAGGTAAGATGACATGATGTAGAGGGATAAACTCAAGCAATATGATATAAAACCGATCTTTTTATCCTCGATGGCAACAATACAATACGTGTTATTTCCCTTTCTGTCACTGGGATCGAGCACCGCAAGATTGAACCCAAAGCTAAGCACTTCTCCCATTGCAAGAAAGATCAATGTAGTAGGCCAAACCAAGCTGATAATTCGAAGAGACTTGCAAAGATAACCAATCATACATAAAAGATTTCAGAGAAGAATCAAATATTGTTCATAGATAGACTTGATCATAAACCCACAATTCATCGGATCTCGACAAACACACCGCAAAAAGAGTTACATCGAATAGATCTCCAAGAAGATCGATGAGAACTTTGTATTGAGATCCAAAGAGAGAGAAGAAGCCATCTAGCTAATAACTATGGACCCGAAGGTCTGAAGTAAACTACTCACACATCATCGGAGGGGCCATGGAGTTGATGTAGAGGCCCTCCGTGATCGATGCCCCCTCCGGTGGAGCTCCGGAAAAGGCCCCAAGATGGGATCTCTTAGGTACAGAAGGTTGCGGCGGTGGAAATAGGGTTTCGTGGTGCTCCTGGATGTTTTCGGGGTATGTGAACATATATAGGAGGAAGAAGTAGGTCGGTTGAGCCATGAGGGGCCCATGAGGGGGGAGGGCGCGCCCAGGGGTAGGCGCGCCCCTGCCTCGTGGACACCTTGTTCGTTTCTTGATGTCCACTCTAAGTCCTCTGGATCATGTTTGTTCCAAAAATCATGCTCCCGAAGGTTTCATTCCGTTTGGACTCCGTTTGATATTCCTTTTCTGTGGAACACTGAAATAGGCAAAAAACATAAATTTGCACTGGGCCTTGGGTTAATAGGTTAGTCCCAAAAATAATATAAAAGTGTAAAATAAAGCCCATTAATATCCAAAACAGATAATATAATATCATGGAACAATCAAAGTTTATAGACACGTTGGAGATGTATCATCGCCTCACCGTTCTAACCAAGTCGCTTAAACACCCTCGACCACCCATACAAAGTCGCACAACACGAGAGGTGGGGCGCACATCGCCTACCTCGGCGGCCTAGCGTCGCCTCACCGGTCGAACCAAGTCGCCTAAAATCCCTCGACCACCTACACAAAATCGCCTAACACGGGAGGTGGGGCGCACATCGCCTACCTCGGAGACCTAGCGTCGCCTCACCGGTCGAACCAAGTCACCTAAAAACCCTCGACCACCCACACAAAGTCGCCTAACACGGGAGGTGGGGCGCACATCGCCTACCTCGGCGGCCTAGTGTCGCCTCACCGGTCAAACCAAGTAACCTAAAAACCCTCGACCACCCACCCAAAGTCGCCTAACATGGGAGGTGGGGCCGCACATCGCCTCACCGGTAGAACCAAGTCGCCTAAAAATCCTCGACCACCCACACAAAGTCGCCTAACACAGGAGGTGGGGCCGCACACAAGTGCAGAACCGGGCAATAGCACCGGTTTGTAAGGCCCTTTAGTGCCGGTTTGGTAACTGGCGCTAAAATGTAGGCACTAAAGCCCCCCCCTTCAGTACCGGTTCAGCACGAACCGGTGCTAAAGGGCAACCACGTGGCACGAGCCAGCTTCGGGGGCAGGGAGCCCTTTAGTACCGGTTGGTGTCACCAACCGGTATTAAAAGGTTGGGGGGTTTTGGGTTTATGATTTCTTTTTCATTTAATTTTGTGTTTTCCATTTAATTATTTTTTGTTTCCTGGTATTTTACGATACTACATATTGTACATGTTATGCATATATATAAATAGAATTTCTAGTATGACCGATCATAATATATATATATATATATATATCACCGAATGTCTCACAACCACCATTAATTAATTCACACATATATACACACATGTATATATATATACAATTTCTCCTAATTGGTGCCTTCGGAGCCAGTGGCATTAGCCTAGCTAATTGGTGCCTTCGGAGCACGATAACAATTGGAAGTGGTTCATGAGGCGGTAGCGGGTAATAGTATTCTCCTTTGGGATCTATGACCTGGTCGAGCAAAAATCCCGCTATTTCCTCTTGAATTGCTTCTATGCGGTCCTGTGCTAGGAGCTTGTCCCGCACCTCTTTGAACTGTTAAGAAGGAGATCAATATGCATGTGTATTAGTTGTGTGACTAGATATCGATAATGGTGTAAAAATTGTGAATAGTGTTCTGACAATCGATATCGTACCCACTCCTGTCTTTGAGATTTGCTCCTTTCGGATGCCATCATGTGAATGTTCTCGCAAACGTAGTATGCACATAGATCATTCCCCGGCGCCTGCTTCAGGGCCTTTACGAGAATGGAATTTGATCAGATAATAATTAATCAAGCATGATAATTAAAGAGATGGCAGCTAGCTAGTACTACTTAATTACTTACCTTGGGTCGATACCATTTCAGATTTTGTTTCCATGGACCTGGAGTGGCCCTGATGAACTTTTCCCAAGCCCTGCCCGCCGACAAAGAAAATGAATAAATGGGTTATTAAATAGTTGTTATCAGGAAATGACGAACTAATTAAATAGGCCGAGATATAGTTAATAATGATTGAAATTACCTGTTAACTATCCCCTTCACGATGGTGTAGTCACTTGCTTTCTTAAGTAGTGAGTCTAGTACTTCAACTGTTCCTTCATCAACTTTAATGATTAACAAGATCAAGTGAAATCTGCATGCACACACGTTCGCATGTCTTAATTAAGCGGGCATATGTAAGCAAAAACATGTAGCTATAGCTAGTAGGGAAAAACAGAATTTGTAGTACAAGACAGTGTGACTCACTGGAAGTTGTAAGGAAGTAGTATATCTTCATTGTATTTGAGTTCGTTGAAGAACTGTAGCATGCTTTCCTCTACATTTTTTTCGTGATATGGATCTATTTTCCATGTGTATTCATTAATGGTATTTGGGTCAATGAACCCAATGCCATAGCGTCCACCTTTTTTCATTTCATAAATCTTCATCCTGCATAATACCATAGAAAAGAATATAGTGAGGATAATTACAGGTAATGATTGATCAAAATGATCACTACAGCTAGCTTGAGACTTAAATTATAGAAAGAAATCACTTACAGACAATAGCAACTGACGATAGATTTGTAGAGCGCGTCTTTATTGTATAGCTGAAATAGTTCTAAATACTCAACGGTCACAACTTTCTCATGGTAGTAATGCTCCTTGTTGACATTCACCATGAGGGACTCTCGATTGGAAATCTTGGTAATGTCCATGTACCATTGATGCAATTCATACATTCTCGTTGGGAGCTTATTGACCTCCTCTGGCTCGACCAAAGGTTGGCCCCGGGCATATTTCTATTTTATTTCCTCCTCTCTAGTCGGAGACATGGGCTCGATATCGAGGAGTTGTCCAACAGTGATCCCGATCGATTCAGCCTGCGCAATATGCTCCTCGGTTATTACCACATCACCCACCCCGGGAATGTTAACAGTTTGCCCACAATAATATTGGGCGCGCCTACTCTCATGTGTTGTTGGCACAACAAGCGGGGGGATTGATTGCGCCGCCTGTTCTCCCAGCTGGGGAACGGTTTTACCGCTCCTTTTGCCAGCTGATTTGCTCGAGCTCGAGCTCGCCTCTTTCTGTAGACGTGCTCGATTTAACTTCTCGATGTGGCGCTCATAGTCTGTGTCAACAGGCTTGGGAGCTGGTGCTCTAGCCATACGAATGAAGTGGTCAATCTTTTCCACAGGCACTTCCTCCCTTGGCGGCGGTGGCGGTTTCGGAGCAAAATGGGCTTCCACCTCGGCCTTCGATATGGCTCCGTTTTCCTCCTCGGACTTGTCGTAAGGCCTCTGCGGAAGAGGGCGAGGCTTGGACCATATTGAAATCGCTTGCCTCCGCCTGTACCTCCAGTACTACCTCGACTTGTACCGATACGCACCATAGCTGAGGCGGCTCTCTTCCGTGATTGCTGAGGCGGCGAAGACGGTTAACGTGGCTGATTTGGAGGAGGAGGAGTGGCCTGAAGCTATGCCGGACTTGGAGGAGGAGTGGCCTGAAGCTGTGCCGGACTTGGAGGAGGAGTGGCCTGACGCTTTGCCAGACTTGGAGGAGGAGGAGTGGCCTGAAGCTGTGCCGGACTTGGAGGAGTGGCCTGACGCGTTGGTGGACTTGGAGGAGCGGGAGTCTGCTGACTCGGTGGCGGACTGCGACGAGGAGTCGAATGACGCGGTGTCAGTGGACTTTGAAAGATGTGTTGGAAATATGCCCTAGAGGCAATAATAAAAGCATTATTATTATATTTCTTTGTTCATGATAATTGTCTTTATTCATGCTATAACTGTATTATCCGGAAATCGTAATACACGTGTGAATACATAGACCATAATATGTCCCTAGTAAGCCTCTAGTTGACTGGCTCGTTGATCAACAGATAGTCATGATTTCCTGGCTATGGACATTGGATGTCATTGATAACGGGATCACATCATTAGGAGAATGATGTGATGGACAAGACCCAATCCTAAGCATAGCACAAAGATCGTGTAGTTCGTTTGCTAGAGCTTTTCCAATGTCAAGTATCTTTTCCTTTGACCATGAGATCGTGTAACTCCCGGATACCGTAAGAGTGCTTTGGGTGTATCAAACGTCACAACGTAACTGGGTGACTATAAAGGTGCACTACAGGTATCTCCGAAAGTGTCTGTTGGGTTGACACGGATCGAGACTGGGATTTGTCACTCCATATAACGGAGAGGTATCACTGGGCCCACTCGGTAATGCATCATCATTATGAGCTCAATGTGACCAAGTGGTTGATCACGGGATCATGCATTACGGTACGAGTAAAGTGACTTGCCGGTAACGAGACTGAACAAGGTATTGGGATACCAACGATCGAGTCTCGGGCAAGTAACATACCGATTGACAAAGGGAATTGTATACGGGGTTGATTAATCCTCGACATCGTGGTTCGTCCGATGAGATCATCGTGGAGCATGTGGGAGCCATCATGGGTATCCAGATCCCGCTGTTGGTTATTGACCGGAGAGTCGTCTCGGTCATGTCTGCTTGTCTCCCGAACCCGTAGGGTCTACACACTTAAGGTTCGGTGACGCTAGGGTTATGAAGATATGTATATGCAGTAACCCGAATGTTGTTCGGAGTCCCGGATGAGATCCCGGACGTCATGAGGAGTTCCGGAATGGTCCGGAGGTAAAGAATTATATATAGGAAGTGCTGTTTCGGCCATCGGGACAAGTTTCGGGGTTATCGGTATTGTACCGGGACCATCGGAGGGGTCCCGGGGGCCCACCGGGTGGGGCCACCTGTCCCGGGGGGCCATATGGGCTGTAGGGGGTGCGCCTTGGCCTACATGGGCCAAGGGCACCAGCCCCACTAGGCCCATGCACCTAGGGTTTCCATGGGGGAGGAGTCCCACTAGTGGAAGGCACCCCTGAGTGCCTTGGGGGGGAGGGAAACCTCCCCTGGCCGCCGCACCTAGGAGATTGGATCTCCTAGGCTGCGCACCACCCCCCTTGGCCCTCCTATATATAGTGGGGGAGAGGAGGGACTTCATACCTCAGCCTTTGGTGCTTCCTCTCTCCCCGTTACATCTCTCTCTCGTAGTATAGGCGAAGCCCTGCTACTGTGACGCCCTGCATCCACCACCATGCCGTCATGCTGCTGGATCTTCATCAACCTCTCTTCCCCCTTGCTGGATCAAGAAAGGAGGAGACGTCATCCGTTCCGTACGTGTGTTGAACGTGGAGGCATCGTCCGTTCGGTGCTAAGATCTTCGGTGATTTGGATCACGTCGTGTTCGACTACATCATCCCCGTTCTTTGAACGCTTCCGCTCGCGATCTACAAGGTACGTAGATGCATCTAATCACTCGTTGCTAGATGAACTCCTAGATGGATCTTGGTGAAACGAGTAGGAAAATTTTTGTTTTCTGCAACGTCCCCAACAGTGGCATCATGAGCTAGGTCTATGCGTAGTTCTCTTGCACGAGTAGAACACAAAGTAGTTGTGGGCGTTGATTTTGTTCAATATGCTTGCCATTACTAGTCTTATCTTGATTCGGCGGCATCGTGGGATGAAGCGGCCCGGACCGACCTTACACGTACTCTTACGTGAGACAGGTTCCACCGACTGACATGCACTAGTTGCATAAGGTGGCTAGCGGGTGTCTGTCTCTCCTACTTTAGTCGGATCGGATTCGATGAAAAGGGTCCTTATGAAGGGTAAATAGCAATTGGCATATCACGTTCTGGTCTTTGCGTAGGTAAGAAACGTTCTTGCTAGAAACCCATAGCAGCCACGTAAAATATGCAAACAACAATTAGAGAATGTCTAACTTGTTTTTGCAGGGTATGCTATGTGATGTGATATGGCCAAAGTTGTGATGAATGATGAATGATCTATATGTGATGTATGAGATGTTCATGCTATTGTAATAGGAATCACAACTTACATGTCGATGAGTATGACGGTGACAGGATGATCATGGAGCCCCAAGATGGAGATCAAAGGAGCTATGTGATATTGGCCATATCATGTCACTATTATTATTTGATTGCATGTGATGTTTATCATGTTTTGCATCTTGTTTGCTTAGAACGACGGTAGTAAATAAGATGATCCCTCATAATAATTTCAAGAAAGTGTTCCCCCTAACTGTGCACCATTGCTACAGTTCGTCGTTTCGAAGCACCACGTGATGATCGGGTGTGATAGATCCTTACGTTCACATACAACGGGTGTAAGACAGATTTACACACGCAATACACTTAGGTTGACTTGACGAGCCTAGCATGTGCATAGACATGGCCTCGGAACACAGAAGACCGAAAGGTCGAGCATGAGTCGTATAGAAGATACGATCAACATGAAGATGTTCACCGACGTTTGACTAGTCCGTGTCACGTGATGATCGGACACGGCCTAGCCAACTCGGATCATGTTATACTTAGATGACTAGAAGAGGGATGTCTATCTAAGTGGGAGTTCATTAATAATTTGATTAGATGAACTTAATTATCATGAACTTAGTCTAAAATCTTTACAATATGTCTTGTAGATCAAATGGCCAACGTTGTATTCAATTTCAACGCGTTCCTAGAGAAAACCAAGCTGAAAGACGATGGCAGCAACTATACGGACTGGGTCCGGAACCTGAGGATCATCCTCATAGCTGCCAAGAAAGATTATGTCCTACAAGCACCGCTAGGTGATCCACCCGTCCCACAGAACCAAGACGTTATGAACGCTTGGCAGACACGTACCGATGACTACTCCCTCGTTCAGTGCGGCATGCTTTACAGCCTAGAGCCGGGGCTCCAAAAGCGTTTTGAGAGACATGGAGCATATGAGATGTTCGAAGAGCTGAAAATGGTTTTCCAAGCTCATGCCCGGGTCGAGAGATATGAAATCTCCGACAAATTCTTCAGCTGTAAGATGGAGGAAAATAGTTCTGTCAGTGAGCACATACTCACTATGTCTGGGTTACATAACCGCTTGACTCAGCTGGGAGTTAATCTCCCGGATGATGCGGTCATTGACAGAATCCTCCAGTCGCTTCCACCAAGCTACAAGAGCTTTGTGATGAACTTTAATATGCAGGGGATGGAAAAGACCATTCCTGAAGTATTTGCAATGCTGAAATCAGCAGAGGTAGAAGTCAAGAAGGAACATCAAGTGTTGATGGTCAATAAAACCATTAAGTTCAAGAAGGGCAAGGGTAAAAAGAACTTTGAGAAGGACGGCAAGGAAGTTGCCGCGCCCGGCAAGCAAGCTGCTGGGAAGAAGAAGTCAAAGTATGGACCCAAGCCTGAGACGGAGTGCTTTTATTGCAAAGGGAAGGGTCACTGGAAGCGGAACTGCCCCAAATACTTAGCGGACAAGAAGGCCGGCAAAACAAAAGGTATATGTGATATACATGTAATTGATGTGTACCTTACCAGTACTCGAAGTAACTCCTGGGTATTTGATACCGGTGTCGTTGCTCATATTTGTAACTCACAGCAGGGGCTGCAGAATAAACAGAGACTGGCGAGGGACGAGGTGACGATGCGCGTCGGGAATGGTTCCAAGGTCGATGTGATCGCCGTCGGCACGCTACCTCTTCATTTACCTACGGGATTAGTTATAAACCTCAATAATTGTTATTTCGTGCCAAGTTTGAGCATGAACATTGTATCGGGATCTCGTTTAATACGAGATGGCTACTCATTTAAATCTGAGAATAATGGTTGTTCTATTTATATGAGAGATATGTTTTATGGTCATGCTCCGATGGTCAATGGTTTATTCTTAATGAATCTCGAACGTAATATTACACATATTCATAGTGTGAATACCAAAAGATGTAAAGTTGATAACAATAGTCCCACATACTTGTGGCACTGCCGCCTTGGTCTCATAGGTGTCAAACGCATGAAGAAGCTCCATGCAGATGGACTTTTAGAGTCTCTTGATTATGAATCATTTGACACGTGCGAACCATGCCTCATGGGTAAAATGACCAAGACTCCGTTCTCAGGAACAATGGAGCGAGCAACCAACTTATTGGAAATCATACATACTGATGTGTGCGGTCCAATGAGTGTTGAGGCTCGCGGTGGCTATCGTTATGTTCTCACCCTCACTGATGACTTAAGTAGATATGGGTATGTCTACTTAATGAAACACAAGTCTGAAACCTTTGAAAAGTTCAAGGAATTTCAGAGTGAAGTTGAGAATCAACGTGACAGGAAAATCAAGTTTCTACGATCAGATCGTGGAGGAGAATACTTGAGTCACAAATTTGGCACACACTTAAGAAAATGTGGAATAGTTTCACAACTCACGCCGCCTGGAACACCTCAGCGTAATGGTGTGTCCGAACGTCGTAATCGCACTCTATTAGATATGGTGCGATCTATGATGTCTCTTACCGATTTACCGCTATCTTTTTGGGGCTATGCTTTAGAGACTGCCGCATTCACTTTAAATAGGGCTCCGTCGAAATCCGTTGAGACGACACCGTTTGAATTATGGTTTGGGAAGAAACATAAGCTGTCGTTTCTAAAAGTTTGGGGATGCGATGCTTATGTCAGGAAACTTCAACCTGAAAAGCTCGAACCCAAATCGGAAAAATGCGTCTTCATAGGATACCCTAAAGAAACCATTGGGTATATCTTCTACCTCAGATCCGAAGGCAAAATCTTTGTTGCCAAGAATGGATCCTTTCTAGAGAAAGAGTTTCTCTCGAAAGAATTAAGTGGGAGGAAAGTAGAACTTCATGAAGTATTGCCTCTTGAACCGGAAAATGGCGCAACTCAAGAAAATGTTCCTGAGGCGCCTGCACCGACTAGAGAGGAAGTTATTGATGATGATCAAGATACTTCCGATCAAGCTCCTACTGAAATTCGAAGGTCCACAAGGACACGTTCCGCACCAGAGTGGTACGGCAACCCTGTCTTGGAAATCATGTTGTTAGACAATAGTGAACCTTCGAACTATGAAGAAGCGATGGCAGGCCCGGATTCTGACAAATGGCTAGAAGCCATGAAATCCGAGATAGGATCCATGTATGAAAACGAAGTATGGACTTTGACTGACTTGCCCGTTGAACGGCGAGCCATAGAAAATAAATGGATCTTCAAGAAGAAGACAGACGCGGATGGTAATGTGACCATCTATAAAGCTCGGCTTGTCGCTAAGGGTTATCGACAAGTTCAAGGAATTGACTACGATGAGACTTTCTCACCGGTAGCGAAGCTAAAGTCCGTCCGAATCATGTTAGCAATTGCCGCATTCTACGATTATGAGATATGGCAAATGGACATCAAAACGGCATTCCTTAACAGTTATCTTAAGGAAGAACTGTATATGATGCAGCCGGAAGGTTTTGTCGATCCTAAGAATGCTGACAAGGTGTGCAAGCTCCAACGCTCGATTTATGGGCTGGTGCAAGCATCTCGGAGTTGGAACATTCGCTTTGATGAGATGATCAAAGCGTTTGGGTTTACGCAGACTTATGGAGAAGCCTGCGTTTACAAGAAAGTGAGTGGGAGCTCTGTAGCATTTCTCATACTATATGTAGATGACATACTTTTGATGGGAAATGATATAGAACTCTTGGACAGCATCAAGGCCTACTTGAATAAGAGTTTTTCAATGAAGGACCTTGGAGAAGCTGCTTATATATTAGGCATCAAGATCTATAGAGATAGATCAAGACGCCTCATAGGTCTTTCACAAAGCACATACCTTGATAAGATTTTGAAGAAGTTCAAAATGGATCAGTCCAAGAAAGGGTTCTTGCCTGTTTTGCAAGGTGTGAGATTGAGCTCAGCTCAATGCCCGACCACGGCAGAAGAGATAGAAGAGATGAGTATCATCCCCTATGCCTCAGCCATAGGTTCTATTATGTATGCCATGCTGTGTACCAGACCTGATGTAAACCTTGCCGTAAGTTTGGTAGGAAGGTACCAAAGTAATCCCGGCAAGGAACACTGTATAGCGGTCAAGAATATCCTGAAGTACCTGAAAAGGACAAAGGACATGTTTCTCGTTTATGGAGGTGACGAAGAGCTCGTCGTGAAGGGTTACGTCGACGCTAGCTTCGACACAGATCTGGATGACTCTAAGTCACAAACCGGATACGTGTATATGTTGAATGGTGGAGCAGTGAGCTGGTGCAGCTGCAAACAGAGCGTCGTGGCGGGATCTACATGTGAAGCGGAGTACATGGCAGCCTCGGAGGCAGCACATGAAGCAATATGGGTGAAGGAGTTCATCGCCGACCTAGGAGTCATACCTAATGCGTCGGGGCCAATCAAACTCTTTTGTGACAACACTGGAGCTATTGCACTTGCCAAGGAGCCCAGGTTTCACAAGAAGACAAGGCACATCAAGCGTCGCTTCAACTCCATTCATGAAAATTTTCAAAATGGAGACATAGAGATTTGTAAAGTACATACGGACCTGAATGTAGCAGATCCGTTGACTAAACCTCTCCCTAGGGCAAAACATGATCAACACCAGAATTCCATGGGTGTTCGATTCATCACAATGTAACTAGATTATTGACTCTAGTGCAAGTGGGAGACTGTTGGAAATATGCCCTAGAGGCAATAATAAAAGCATTATTATTATATTTCTTTGTTCATGATAATTGTCTTTATTCATGCTATAACTGTATTATCCGGAAATCGTAATACACGTGTGAATACATAGACCATAATATGTCCCTAGTAAGCCTCTAGTTGACTGGCTCGTTGATCAACAGATAGTCATGATTTCCTGGCTATGGACATTGGATGTCATTGATAACGGGATCACATCATTAGGAGAATGATGTGATGGACAAGACCCAATCCTAAGCATAGCACAAAGATCGTGTAGTTCGTTTGCTAGAGCTTTTCCAATGTCAAGTATCTTTTCCTTTGACCATGAGATCGTGTAACTCCCGGATACCGTAAGAGTGCTTTGGGTGTATCAAACGTCACAACGTAACTGGGTGACTATAAAGGTGCACTACAGGTATCTCCGAAAGTGTCTGTTGGGTTGACACGGATCGAGACTAGGATTTGTCACTCCATATAACGGAGAGGTATCACTGGGCCCACTCGGTAATGCATCATCATTATGAGCTCAATGTGACCAAGTGGTTGATCACGGGATCATGCATTACGGTACGAGTAAAGTGACTTGCCGGTAACGAGACTGAACAAGGTATTGGGATACCAACGATCGAGTCTCGGGCAAGTAACATACCGATTGAAAAAGGGAATTGTATACGGGGTTGATTAATCCTCGACATCGTGGTTCGTCCGATGAGATCATCGTGGAGCATGTGGGAGCCATCATGGGTATCCAGATCCCGCTATTGGTTATTGACCGGAGAGTCGTCTCGGTCATGTCTGCTTGTCTCCCGAACCCGTAGGGTCTACACACTTAAGGTTCGGTGACGCTAGGGTTATGAAGATATGTATATGCAGTAACCCGAATGTTGTTCGGAGTCCCGGATGAGATCCCGGACGTCACAAGGAGTTCCGGAATGGTCCGGAGGTAAAGAATTATATATAGGAAGTGCTGTTTCGGCCATCGGGACAAGTTTCGGGGTTATCGGTATTGTACCGGGACCACCGGAGGGGTCCCGGGGGCCCACCGGGTGGGGCCACCTGTCCCGGGGGGCCACATGGGCTGTAGGGGGTGCGCCTTGGCCTACATGGGCCAAGGGAACCAGCCCCACTAGGCCCATGCGCCTAGGGTTTCCATGGGGGAGGAGTCCCACTAGTGGAAGGCACCCCTGAGTGCCTTGGGGGGGAGGGAAACCTCCCCTGGCCGCCGCACCTAGGAGATTGGATCTCCTAGGCTGCGCACCACCCCCCCTTGGCCCTCCTATATATAGTGGGGGAGAGGAGGGACTTCATACCTCAGCCTTTGGTGCTTCCTCTCTCCCCGTTACATCTCTCTCTCGTAGTATAGGCGAAGCCCTGCTACTGTGACGCCCTGCATCCACCACCACGCCGTCGTGCTGCTGGATCTTCATCAACCTCTCTTCCCCCTTGCTGGATCAAGAAAGGAGGAGACGTCATCCGTTCCGTACGTGTGTTGAACGTGGAGGCATCGTCCGTTCGGTGCTAAGATCTTTGGTGATTTGGATCACGTCGTGTTCAACTACATCATCCCCGTTCTTTGAACGCTTCCGCTCGCGATCTACAAGGTACGTAGATGCATCTAATCACTCGTTGCTAGATGAACTCCTAGATGGATCTTGGTGAAATGAGTAGGAAATTTTTTGTTTTCTGCAACGTTCCCCAACAAGATGATGCAATCCTTTCTCCATAGGATGATACGATGGTTGGCCTCTCCTAGTGTGTGCTCATCGTCACCTCCAGGAATGTCAAGCTCTAGCCCCGAATATTGGTCCACCACCTCATCAACCAAGACACGAGCATAGCCCGCTGGAATCGGGTTGCAATGGAAGGTTGCCTCGGGGGGATTTGTAAAAGCAAGGGCGTCCGCCACCTTCATGGATATGTTCTTCATTTTGAAGTGTAGCTCGCAGTTAGTGTTCTCCATGATGTCATCACTGGGTAGCTATCCAGCAATGCGTCGCCCGGAGCGGAACCCACGCTGCTTCTCGGCATGGATGGGACGGTGCTATCCAATGGTGGATCATCCGCTAGCTGCTGAGACCCCCTTTGCTGGCTAAGTGAGTCGATCTGCTCCTGCTGCCGCTGGAATTTGATTGCCAAGTCCGCGTGCGCTGATTCTAGGCCTTGAAGGCGTTCATAGTCTAGCTTCCTCTGCTCCTCCTCCATCTTCCTCTTCTTCTCCTCCGCAATCTTATTTCTCGCATGGGTTCTGTAGTCGGCGTTCCAGTCCAAAAACCCCTCATACCACGGAATAGCACCCATGCCTCGTGTTCTTCCTGGGTGTTCAGGATTTCCCAGGGAACGCGTAAGCTCGTCGTTCTCTCTGTTGGGCTCGAACAACCCCGATCGAGCCTCTTCTATTGCAACAAGTAGCTTATCTTCGGCTCCGTCCAGACATGCCTTCTTCGAAACTTTGCCTGTCTTCGGGTCCAACTCCCCCCCATGCGCATAGAACCAAGTCCTGCACCTGGGGGGCCAGCTCAATGTTTCTGGAGTGACACCTGCATCCAGCATCTCTTTCTCAGACTTATCCCACTTAGGCATTCCCACCGCATAGCCACCTGGCCCCAGCTTATGGAACTTATCCTTTTTGCGGCATTGGCCTTGTTTATTCTCGACCGTTCCTTAGATAATTTCGAATCCTTGAATTTCACGAAATCGTCCCAATGAGCACTTTGGTTCTCTAGTGTTCCCTCGAATACTGGAGTGTTCCTTCCTCCGTTGACGTACTTGGCCCATTCACGAATCTTGTGGTTCTTGAATGCAACCGCCATCTTCCTAAGAGCAGCGTCCTTGACTTTCTCCACATCTGCATCTGTGAAATGATCTGGTAGGGTGAAATGTTCCATGAGCGTTTCCTAAAGCAAATGTTTTTGTCTGTCGTCGACAAAAGTAACTCCTGGACGTGGCTTTGCTGGCTCTCTCCATTCTTGAAGGGAGATCGGGAGTTGGTCCTTCACAAGAACTCCACACTGACGAATGAACTTGTCCGCAATCTTCTTAGGCGCTAATGGTTCGCCATTAGGTCTGATTGCCTCGATATTGTACTTTACGCCCTCCTTCAACTTTTTGTTTGGGCCTCATTTCGTCCTGTTGCCTGAAGATTTGCTCGATCCGGATGGCTGAAAGAAGAAAGATTGATTCGTTAATATATTTTCAAGTCATTTAAAACATGTGATGATCACCAGATGCCTGCTTATATAAATATATATACCTCGCCGGTCTTTGTTGTTTCAAGATCAACATTTTCTTCGTCATGTTCATAGTTCATGACTTCATCAATTCGGTCGTCGCGATCGAATATCATATCACCCTCCCCGGTGTTGTTTAGATATTCAGAGCCGTCATAATCTTCTTCATTCTGATCATCATCTGGCCCGCGAGGATTGCGTATGATATTGAACAGGGCCTCTTCTCCCTCTCTGCCGGTATTGTCCGCCATAGGTTTTGTCTAACTAATCCAAAAGAAATATATTAAAATTACAATGCATGGATGCAATCAATTAATAAGGAAAAACTGAATCAATCATAGTACATAATAAGCATCATCGAATATGATCTCGAATACGTCGTCTCGAATAATAGATATAATCTCGAATACATCGTCTCGAATAATGGATATAATCTCGAATACATCGTCTCGAATAATAGATATAATCTCAAATACATCGTCTCGAATAATAGATATAATCTCGAATACATCGTCTCAAATAATATATAATCTCGAATACATCATCTCGAATATTATATATCGAATACATCACTGGCTAGGTAGCTAATAAAGATCGAATACTACAGAAGAATCAAGGACACTCGCGGTTCATGCGGCGCGGGTGGTGGACACCCAAAGAGAAGGAACCCTCACAGGATCATAGCTGAAGTGAGATCCCTAAAGAAACTGCCAGGTATTGGAGAACCTGCCGCCCTCTAACGCAACCATGTAGTGATGGACGTGCTCGTCCTCCTCCCTGACACGGCGACGTACCACCTCCGGCGGGGACGGCTCCCTCCGCACCGAAACTGGCCCACGCGAACGCCACCAAACGAGACCAGGGTCGACGACGGGATCCGGGGCCGGGTTCCTCATCAAGCGGCGCGCCCCTCCAGGCAGCACCTCCCAGTGCCAGCCCGGCGGAGCCCAGTCCCGGACATGGGTCAGCCGGACGTCCTCGCGGACGGGTCGACGACGAGGATGCGGGTCGGGCATCGTCGAGAACAAATACTAGCTATATGCCCACAAAAAGTAACATTTTTTTAATGATTGGATTTTGATAACTAAAATTTCTAACATTTCTATATAACTAACATTCCTATAACATTTCTAACAATGCTATATAACTAACATTTCTATAACATTTCTAATTTTTCTATAACTAAAAAACAGAAAAAAATTTATAACATTTCTCTATATATAACTAACATTTGTATAACATTTCTAATATTTCTATAACTAAAAAAAGAAAAATTTCTAACTTTTTTATAACTATTTCTATAACTCAAAAACAGAAAAATTTCTAACAATTCTAACTTTTTTATAACTATTTCTATAACTAAAAAACAGAAAAATTTCTAACAATTCTAACATTTCTAACAATGCTATATAACTAACTATTTCTATAACTAAAAAAAGAAAAATTTCTAACATTTTTATAACTATTTCTATAACTAAAAAACTAAAAAAATGTATGTGTGTGTGTGTGTGCTCACCGGCGAGGCGAGAGGCGACGGGGGGCGGCGACGGGGACGGCGACGGGCGCGGCGACGACGGGGATAGGGACGAGGCGGCGGCGACGGGGACGGGGACGTACGGGCCGGGGCGGCGACGATGGGGACGGGGCGGCGATGACGGGGACGGGGACGACGCGGGACGGGCCGGGACGGCGCGGCGGTGACGACGGGGACGGGGCGGCGACAGGGGCGGCGACGAGGGATATGGATACGGGGGCGGCGGGCGACAGGGCAGAGGAGAAGAAGCAGATGAGAAACTGAAATTTTTGAAGTGTTTAGTTATATAGGATGGACCTTTAGTACCAGTTGGAGCCACCAACCGGTACTAAAGGCCTGTTTTGGCCAGGCCAAGCGGCGGGAAGCGCACCCCCTGTAGTACCGGGTGGTGGCTCCAACCGGTACTAAAGGCCCCCTCTTTAGTACCGGTTGGTGCCACCACCCGGTACTAAAGGGGGTGCGCTGCCACAGGTGCGGTGCGGCAATTTTAGACCCACCTCGCTAGGCGAGGGGCGTTTGCACTGGTTTATAACCCCCCGTGCGGTAGCTCTCTCGAGCTCCTCTCCAAAGCAGGCCTACTGGGCTTACATGTTCTGTGCTGCCCTGTGGGCCTACTGGGCCTTTGCGGGCCTGCATCCTGGCCCAACAACAGGTTGGGTTTCTAGTCGTATGCAGGCCCCTCTGGCCCAGTAGGCGGGCTTTTTTTTTATTTTTTTGCTTTATTTATTTTTGAGTTGTTTTTTTGTGTATTTAGAGTTTCTTTGTGAATATTTTTGCTTTAGGTACAAAAAATTACAAACTTTCTGTTAGTGCCCGTAGTTTTCAAATTTGAATAGTTTAAATTTTGAATTATTTGAAATTAGTGTGAATCACTAGTTTGTGAATAACTTAACTTTAAAAATCAGTGTATTTAGAGTTTCTTTGTGAATATTTTTGCTTTAGGTACAAAAAATTACAAACTTTCTGTTAGTGCCCGTAGTTTTCAAATTTGAATAGTTTAAATTTTGAATTATTTGAAATTAGTGTGAATCACTAGTTTGTGAACAACTTAACTTTAAAAATCAGTAAAGGCATGAAAGAATTTGTTTGCACATAAAATTTCTTCGCGTTTCAAATGCCAAAATACATAACTACCCTAACTATTACAGAGATTCCCTCCTGGGTGTGAAACACAGAAGAAAGTGATGATAGTGAAGCCGATCATATCCCAGATCTTTGGGTGTGAATCTTTTTCTTCGCATGCCATGGAAAATCTTCATCATTTAACGGGATGCTCGGGTCAATATTCACTGTGAATGGAGCAATTTCATCAAACTTTTCGTAATCTTCTGACATGTCTGTCTTGTCATCCACTCCCACGATGTTTCTCTCCCCAGAAAGAACTATGTGCCGCTTTGGCTCATCGTACGATGCATTCGCTTCCTTATCTTTTCTTTTTCTTGGCTTGGTAGACATGTCCTTCACATAGAAAACCTATGCCACATCATTGGCTAGGACGAATGGTTCATCTGCATACGCAAGATTGTTGAGATCCACTGTTGTCATTCCGTACTGCGGGTCTTCCGTTACCCCACCTCGTGTCATATTGACCCATTTGCACCGAAACAAAGGGACCTTCAAACCACGTCGATAGTCAAGTTCCCATATGTCCTGTATATAACCATAATATGTTTCCTTTCCCGTCTTGGTTTCTGCATCAAAGCGGACACCACTGTTTTGGTTGGTGCTCTTCTTATCTTGGGCAATCGTGTAAAATGTATTACCATTTATCTCGTACCTTTTGAATGTCATTATATTCAAAGATGGTAACTGGGACAGCAAGTACAGGTCATCTTCAATAGAGGTGTCATGCATGGTACATGTCTGCAACCAGCTGGCGAAACTCCTGGTTTGTTCACGTGTAATCCAGTCATCAGACCGCTCCGGGTGTTTGGAGCGTAGCAAATTCTTGTGTTCATCCATATACGGAGCCACCAAGGCGGAATTCTGTAGAACTGTGTAGTGTGCTTTAGTGAGAGAATGTCCGTCCATACATATTATTTGTTCCCCTCCTAGCGTGCCTTTTCCATCCAGTCTGCCCTTATGCCGCGATTCAGGAACACCAATCGGCTTACGGTCAGGAATAAAGTCAATACATAACTCAATGACCTCCTCATTTTCATGGCCCTTGGAGATGCTTCCTTCTGGCCTAGCACGATTATGAACATATTTCTTTAAGACTCCCATGAACCTCTCAAAGGGGAACATATTGTGTAGAAATACAGGACCCAAAACGTTAATCTCTTCGCATAGGTGAACTAGGACGTGCGTCATGATGTTGAAGAAGGATGGTGGGAACACCAACTCGAAACTGACAAGACATTGCACCAAATCATTCTCTAACCTTGGTATGATTTCTGGATTGATTACCTTCTGAGAGATTGCATTGGGAAATGCACATAGCTTCACAATGGCTAATCGAACGTTTTCCGGTAGAAGCCCCCTCAATGCAACCGGAAGCAGTTGCATCATAATCACGTGGCAGTCATGAGACTTTAGGTTCTGGAACTTTTTCTCTGCCATGTTTATTATTCCCTTTATATTCGACGAGAAGCCAGACGGTACCTTAATACTGGGCAGGCATTCAAAGAAGATTTCCTTCTCTTCTTTGGTAAGAGCGTAGCTTGCATGACCCTGATGTATGCCGTCTTTTCCGTGCATACGTTGCTGGTCCTCCCGTGCCTTAGGTGTATCTTTTGTCTTCCCATACATGCCCAAGAAGCCAAGCAGGGTCAAGATTCTTCATCACGTGCATCACGTCGATTGCGGAGCGGACCTCTAGGTCTTTCCAATAGGGCAGGTCCCAAAATATAGATTTCTTCTTCCACATGGGTGCGCGTCCGTCAGCGTCATTCGGAACAGGTTGTCCACCAGGACCCTTTCCAAAGACCACTTTCAAATCCTTGACCATATCATTTACAACAGCACCAGTACGGTGGCGAGGCTTCGTCCGGTGATACGCCTCACCTTTGAAATGCTTGCCTTTCTTTCTTACGGGATGCCTGCTCGGAAGAAATCGACGATGTCCCAGGTACACATTCTTCTTACAATTAGCCAAATATATACTGTCGGTATCGTCCAAACAGTGCGTGCATGCGCGGTATCCCTTGTTTGTCTGTCCTGAAAGGTTACTGAGAGCAGGCCAATCATTGATAGTCACGAACAACAACGCCTTTAGGTCAAGTTCTTCCCCCATGTGCTCATCCCACGCACGTACACCTGTTCCATTCCACAGTTGTAAGAGTTCTTCAACTAATGGCCTTAGGTACACATCAATGTCGTTGCCGGGTTGCTTAGGGCCTTGGATGAGCACTGGCATCATAATGAACTTTCGCTTCATGCACAACCAAGGAGGAAGGTTATACAAACATAGAGTCACAGGCCAGGTGCTATGGTTGCTGCTCTGCTCCCCAAAAGGATTAATGCCATCTGCGCTTAGACCAAACCATACGTTCCTTGCGTCATCTGCAAACTCCTTCCCGTACTTTCTTTCGATTTTTCTCCACTGCGACCCGTCAGCGGGTACTCTCAACTTTCCGTCTTTCTTACGGTCTTCTCTGTGCCATCGCATCACCTTGGCATGCTCTTTGTTTTGGAACAAACGTTTCAACCGGGGTATTATAGGAGCATACCACATCACCTTGGCAGGATTCTTCTTCCTGCGGCGCTCGCCCTCGACATCACCAGGGTCATCGCGGCTGATCTTATAGCGCAATGCACCGCATACCGGGCAAGCGTTCAAATCCTCATACTCACCGCGGTAGAGGATGCAATCATTAGGGCATGCATGTATCTTCTGCAGCTCTAACCCTAGAGGTCAGACAGCCTTGTTTGCTTCGTACGTACTCTCGGGCAATTCGTTGTCCTTTGGAAGCATATCCTTTATCATTACCAGCAACTTTCCAAATCCCTTGTCAGATACACCATTCTCTGCCTTCCATTGCAGCAATTCCAGTATGGTGCCCAGCTTTTTCTTGTCACCTACGCAATTCAGGTACAACAATTTTTTGTGATCCTCTAACATGCGCTGCAACTTCTTCTTCTCCAAATCACTTGCGCAGTTTCTCTTTGCATCGGCAATGGCCCGACCTAGATCATCAACGGGCTCATCCGATGCCTCTTCTTTAGCTTCTTCCCGCATTGCCGGCTCAGCTTCTTCCCGCATTACCAGCTCAGCTTCTTCCCTCATTGTTGTATCATCATATTCAGGGAACCCATGGCCAGGATAGCTGTCGTCGTCCTCTTCTTCTTCATTGTCTTCCATCATAACCCCTCTTTCTCCATGCTTGGTCCAAACATTATAGTGGGGCATGAAACCGGACTCAAACAGGTGGACGTGAATGGTTCTTGATGTAGTGTGACCATTCTTACAGCCAACACATGGACAATGCATAAAACCATCCGCTCGCTTGTTTGCCTCAGCCGCAAGCAGAAAAGTACGCACGCTATTAATGAACTCGGGAGAGCATCGGTCATCGTACATCCATTGCCGGCTCATCTTCAATACACAACACCGAAAACATCAAATTAATACAATACATAAAGTTCATACATAAAGATCATACAACACTTAAATGCAACAAACAAATAACTCTCTAGCTAAAGAATTTAAATGCAACAACAAATGCGATCAAGATCGCAACTAAGGTAACAATTGATCCAACAGCATAATGATACCAAGCCTCACTATGAATGGCATATTTTCTAATCTTTCTAATCTTCAAGCGCATTTTCTCCATCTTAATCTTGTGATCATCGACGACATCGGCAACATGCAACTCCAATTCCATCTTCTCCCCCTCAATTCTTTTCAATTTTTCCTTCAAATCCTCGTTTTCTCTTTCAACTAAATTTAACCTCTCGACAATAGGGTCGGCTGGAATTTTCGGTTCAACTACCTCCTACATACAAATATCTATGTCAACTTGATGGGCATAATTTGTCATAAACACGAAATGCAATGAATAGTTTTAAAAGAGAATATACCACATCCGAATCATAACCCGGACGAGGGCCGACGGGGACGGATATCAAAACCATGGCACTATGTATAACAGACAACGTATGGGTAAGATAATTATACGAGTAACTATATATCCAAATCACACAAACATCAATTTTTTATATAAAACTTCATGAACAAGAGGCTCACCACAAGGTGGTTCCGGCGACGGGACGTTGCGAGCGATCGACGGTGGTTACGACGGAGATTTAGAAGGTACTAAGTACACCACACCTACATATGCAAACTAAGTGTTATTTTTGACCTCAAATTGCATATAAATCAAATACTAGCACATATATATAATTCCTCCCAAATTACTAAACTCAAAAATCAATCACTATATAAAGCATTGCATGAGCTAATGTAGCAATGAGAGATGAAAGGAAAAAGTTGCTAACCTTTGTGATCATTTGAATGGATGGGGGCCTTCAAATCTTGACAAATTTTAGGAAAAATGTGTGATGAGCTTGAGAGGAAGAGGGAAAAGAACAGAGAGGAGAGGGGAAAGGGGAAGAACAGAGCGAGCTCGGGTGGACGAAGGGTCTATGTAGGACGACCTTTAGTACCGGTTTGTGATACAACCCGGTACTAAAAGTGCTGGAGGGGCCCCGGACTGACAACATCCTACCACCACTCACTTTAGTACCGGTTCGTGGCACGAACCGGTGCTAAAGGTTCGCCACGAACCGGCACTAATGAGAGCGGCCCGGCTAGCCGTTGGAACCGGCACTAATGTACACATTAGTGCCGGCTCAAATTCAAACCGGCACTAATGTGCTTCACGTTTGACCCTTTTTCTACTAGTGGCACATCACCTACCTTGGCGGCCTAGCGTCGCCTCACCGGTCGAACCAAGTCGCCTAAAAATCCTTGAGCACCCACACAAAGTTGCGTAACATGAGAGGTGGGGCCGCACATCGCCTACCTAGGCGGCCTAGTGTCGCCTCACCGGTAGAACCAAGGCGCCTAAAAAAACCCTCGGGCACCCAAACCCAAAGTCACCTACCTCCATATTTTTGTTTTATTGAATGTTTGGTTTGCATCACCATTTGCGATAGGGATTTCTTTTTGGGGATGTTTTTTATCTATGATCATGCTTCATGTGATCATTTTAACTAGGTGAAATTCTTGCAACATTTGTGTTTGTACTGCATTTTTTCCTTAGTAAATAGCAATATCAGTTCGTATTTTCCGGGACACACTAACAAAATCCACCATGTTTTCCTTTCTCCCCTAAAAACAAGTATGATTGCAGCATATATATGCTATGCAACACCGACAACTGGGATGGCACCCATGTCCTGTAGTATGGGCCAAAAGACATAGTCAACATGAGGATGATACTAATAGCAAAAATAGTGGAGAGTGACCACAGTGACGTCAATTGGGCAAAGATGCTCAACATCAAGAAGGTACAAAAAACTTAGTTATCAGTTTCAATGGCATACCACCAACCACTTTTGTTTCAGTAGCACAGAACATAAGTTACATGGTATTTTTCCACACCAATGAAACATATTCCAGATCAACCTTTTCATTTTCACTCAATGTTCGGCCACACACAAATTCCCCCTTTTTGCCACTTCTTTTTTCTTTTTTTCGCTGCTGGATCCATCAAGCACTTCGGTTTAGACCAGGCGTGCAAGTGGCACAATTGTGCCCTAACTCTTTGCAGTATGCACATTTTGTCTTCTTCGGATGCAACTCAATGCCCGAATAGTACCTCTTGTCTCTCTTGCGTCCCTTAGTAGAAGATTTTGGGGGGTTATGCAAAGGATTTGCTTTAGGCTCTCCAATAGAAGCTTCTGTGGGGGCAGATTGGGCTGGTGGCTGGGCTGGCGCCGCTTGCTTCTTCTTCCTCCTTGATTTATAAAGTTGGTTCAGTTTAGTCTCCAGCGCACACCCATAGGACTTGCACAAAGCTGCTTCTGCATCGGACATACTGCTCAATTTAGAGATTTTGCCAAACATAGTATTCAGGGAAACGTGCCTTATTTGCTGCAGAGACTCTTGAGGCATGGCACCAGTGACTTGTGTGTCAAGGGGAAAATCAGTAAGAAATGCGTTCTGAGTCCATCTAGGCAGTATGTAATGCTCAGGGATCTCATCAACACCAAGGTGGGTGAACACTTTCAAGATGTGGACACAAAGCAGCCCATCCCTGTAAAACATGCGACACTCACAACCATACTCTTGCTGATCAACCTGTGCTGTTACCATGTACAGTCTATGCCCATAAATCCCTGCATAAATTCTGTTAGGCTCAAGCAGGTACATGTTGCCGCCTTGAGGCCTAACATTATACATGCCAATCAAAGAAAACTCATGTTGAAACCTGTAGTATATATCCCTTGTGTAAACTCGCAAGGCTTGCTTCTCAATTGGGAACAGGGACTAAAGCCTTGGCTCAAGCTCATCTGTTCGATAATCATTACCCCCTTCTTTCACCAAGATCTTGTCATTTATCTTCTCACATTGCTTCACAAAGTTGAGCACAAAATTTTGCGGGTTCACGTAACTTTTTAGGACAGCATTGAAGCCTTCACTCCACTGAGTCGACTGGAGGAATGGGAAGAAATAGTTCCTAAAGTAGCAAGGGACCCAAAGATGCTTGATGGCATAGAGATCATCAAAGCGTTTATCGCCAGCAATGCCATGCTTCTCAACAATAGCAGCCCACCTTGCCTCAAACTCCTCAGGAGTCATGCTCAAGTCTATCACCTCATTTAATTTTTTAGCTAGCTCAGGATGCCTAGCCAAGTAAGCACCCAACTTCTCTTGGGCTTTCTTAATGATATGCCAGTGGCAACTACGGTGAACTGCGCATGGGAAAATGTTTGCTATAGAGTTTTTCATCACCTGGTCTTGGTCAGTTATGATGTTGAGCGGTGCAATGCCATGCATCGCTTCAAGAAAGACCCCAAACAACCAATCAAAGCTAGTCTCAAGCTCTTGCCGCAAGAAGCCACACCCCAGCATGAAAGACTGCCCATGCCTGTTCATCCCAATAAATGGAGCAAATGGCATGTTATACATATTCGTCAAGTAGGTCGTGTCAAAAGAGATACAATCATTGTAAGCTTTTACATAGGCCTCTCGAGGCCTCCCATCAACCCAAAACAAACTCTTAGCTCTGCCTGTTCCATCCTTTTTGATTTTGAAGAAGAACTCTGGGTCTTCTTCCTGCTTTTGCTCGAATCACCTTCATTTGCCTCAGCACTACGAAGGCTAGTTCTCATGTTGCTTATCGTTTTCGTTGTGTATGGGCATAATTGCAGCTTTGCCATAGAATTCAGACATAACAGTCATCATGCGACTTGTTTCCATGTTGCACCTATGCAATATTTCCAGGAAATCAACCTCTTCCGGCGGGATGCCTTGGTGAGAGTGGAGGTATTTAGTTAGAGATGGTTTGTCAATTAGTCTATGATTGTGGTCTGCAACAACACCTATGACCACCCACTTGTTATTAGTCAGCTTTACTGTCATTTTTGCTCGACAACCGGTCTGTTTGATAAACTCTCTTCTCCTCTTCTTAACAAGCCCCCCTGGAGATTTATAAGAGCTACACCTTGCTTGCTTACTCCCAACATCTTGTCCATCGTCACGGTCATCAGAATCTGAGGTTAGTTTCTAAAACATGGGTGTGTGGGCATCATTATTGATTTTAGGCTTCCCTAACTTGTTGCAACAAAAAGTCTGCTTCTCGCACATTAGTGTACGAAGACCTCTTGGAAGTGTTGGCTTTCATCGAGAACCCAATTCCGCGAGAGTAAGCTTTGTAGTGCGCCTTGGCACCTTCAACTATGTCAAATTCCATGCCGGCATAAGGTTCCTGTGGGCTAGATCACACCTCGTTCTCATCAAAACCTAACAAGCCAGCACTACTTGCATGACCTTGCCCACCATTGCTAGGCAGAGTTGCAGCCGGGCTGAACATGGCAGGTGCGGGTGCGATAGTTTCAGCAGTTGTCGTCGCATCAGACACACCAGTAGCCACAACACGAAACCCCACGCCTACGACATCTTGGACAGGAGCAGAACACAAATCTGGCAACTCGCCCACCCCCTTGATTGAAATGGGGACTTTTTCAGGTTGGGCTTGTGTGCAGAACAGGGGACCACCATCACAGTCAACAAAGTCATCAGGAAGCTCAATGAGATCAAAGCCGGCCATCTGCACATTTCAGAAGACAAAATAGGGGAAGGAATTAATACATATACTAAATGAGCAGGGAGCATTTTTTTACCGAATCATTGCTAGGTTCACATACCAGCCTTTTTCTTTTGCCTTTTTCTTTTGTGCTTTTGTAAGCAACTATACTTCTCCCCCTACTGATTATTTTTTGCCTAGTTTTTGCCCTGTTTCTAAGATACTGGACCTTTTGTAAGCAACTACAATAGTTTGTTATCCACTTTTATTTTTATCATACCCCGATTCTTAACAATTTTTTCTACAATAAAACAGGCAAGATTCTGCAATTAATTAGTCTGTCTTTGTTTATTTTTTGCAGAAGCAATATGCATAACTACAGGCAAGAAACAATTCAAGAGCCAGCAACTTTTGTCTAGCACCATGGTTGTACAGGAGGCAAGAAGAAGGGATAGATTTGGGGCCATAATTCAAATCAGGCCTGCAACACTAATGTATAGGAGGCAAAGCTGCAATACTGGAGTACAGGAGGAACATCTGGGGAGTACTACTAGTTCTAGTAGAACTAAAAAGGATCTCATGGTCAAAAAATTGGAACAACCTTGTTACCTTTGCTGTAGTTCACTTCGGGAAATTTGCCCAGTCTTAGCAATTCTTTTGCCCACGTTTTCTTCAGGTTGTTGCCTGATCAGCACAAGAAGAGTTGCAGGCAAGGGTGTGTTCTTTCACGGTGAATTTGATCTTCCGCAACCTTTTTCCTACCCCCTTTTTACTCTGTTTTTTGCTGGGGGGGGGGGAGGAGAAGCTCGCCACTGCTAGGACATGGTGGGCGGCGGCGGCTGGGGGGAAGAAGAGAATTGCCGCTAGAGAAATCTGGGGGCTTAGGGTTTCCCCTGTGGTGGGTATGTGTGGAGATCACGTGGGGAGGGGGTGTTACTTTTCTCATTTTTCTTCTCATGGGGAGACGTGGGCACGCAAGCGGGATGACAACTTCCCTTTTTGCCACATTGTGGGGACCGACAGAGGAAACTTTCCTAAAATGCTGGCCGCCAGACCCTTCTGCATAGCGCGCGGGCGCTACGTAGTAGCGTCCGAGATTTTTTTACGGTACATCATACTACCCAATATAATGAGTAGTATTAAATCGATCCAACGGTCCTGGTAATTCCTTATTAGGGGTAAATTTGTCCTTCAAGATTTAACTTAATTACAGCCATCGCAGCAGACACCGACTACATGCCGTCGTCCCCGACCTCTGCCATCCTGGCGTGGCCAATAATCGCCGCCCGACGTAGCATGCAGGCAGTAGCCACCAACCTTCGCCTCCCAATTCCCAAAGCCGTTTGCAAGCCGCCACCCCCACAACCTTCGCCGTCTCGATTCTCCCTACCCTCCCGTCGCGCACATCAGAAGGTTCGCAGGTTGGACGGGCAAGCCTATGTCGCCTGGATTGATTGGTTTTGAGTATTTCATCACCAACCCATCACACACACTACTCATCCCGCACAGACATCCAGAACTAAGCTAGCACAGATGCGCACCATCCATCCAGCAGGCACACACAGCTAATAGAGGAGAGATAGAGAGGTGATGGACTGAGCTACCTACGTGAGAGAGAGAGGAAGTCGTCTACGAGCGACGACGCAGGGAAGAAGTGATCTTAGGGCAGCGGCCGGAGGTGGGGTCTGCGGCTGGCGCTCCATGCGATGTAGAGAGCAGCTCCTATGCGTCTGCGTAGATGCCGCTGGGCGGCATGGCGCGGCTGCGCCGAATCGCTTGGTGTGCCTGCGTCAATGACCTCGGCGTGTCCTGGGGGAGCTGAGTTTAATTTGTTAACTACCCAAAATACCCTTAATGCCTTAATATACTACACGAATTGTGCGGTAGTATGGGTAAATCTGGTGCGTCCGTAGACAGATGGTCTATATATCTTAGTGTTACTATTCATCACCCAGGGTGCAGAATAAGTTATTCTTCACTCGAGGTAATCTTACGATCATTTCATAATTAAATTACGTTTGGAATTCAAATAGTTACATTCCTATTGATTCACTACGTAAAATTTGACATAAGAAAATAAAAATATAGGTCACAAGACAAGAAAATTTGCAGTTTATGTGTATTTTAGACTATGTTTTTACGTTTGTAATTTTACATAACATAAAATATTTTTTACGGCGATTATATATTTTCTTACGGTTCTTTTTTGCGTCGGAAATAAAACAAAACTTACGAAACGTAAAATGACGGTGCATTGATGGTAAAATAGAGGGGGATGAAAAATAATTATTCCTCATCCAGGATGACAAATAGCGGGACCCCTATATATCTTAGATGTACTGTAAAAGGTCGATTTGATTTTCCTGGCTTTGCCACTACGCACGAGCACAACACGCATGGCAGCGGTGCACATGCACAATACGAATGACACTGGTGCACAACACACATGGCACCTGCGAACAGACAGACATCGCAGGCACGCCACCAACGCACACAAGCAGGGCACCATCGCACAACCCCTCACTGAATAGTGTTATGACCATTGTGTATTTTAATTTTTAAAGTGTCCACAAAAACTTTTTTATAGTACGGAGCTAGTTCCGACAGAACAAGTGCTGTAAAAATCGTTTCAAGCCAGATGTGGAGCCGACCAGGAAAATAGCAAATATAAACTACAATTGGGTCCCGGTGACAAAGGAGAGCCGAACGACCTACCCTGCTGCGAGGATGCACAGGATGAGGGGCATGACGGTGTCGCCCGACGGTGAGCGCGGACACGCAGGACTAGCGCGAGAGGCGTGATTGCGTCGGGGCTTAGCTGCCGCCATGGCCTCGGCATCAAGCGGCTCTTGACCAGCCGATGGCGCGTGGTCGAGCAACTCTTGACTAGCAGCGCAGTCGTGGCGGCCAGAGGCGCCACTGCCGTGATTTCCCTCGTGGATGAGGTAGGCAGAGGCCTAGGCCTACGTAGAAGGCAGTCTCGGGCCGATTCAGGCGGCGCGACCTCAGGATTGATGGTGGATTGCTCAGGCGGCTCCATGGTGATGCGCGGGGTGGTAGGGGGATGTGGCACGGTGCGGTTGCAGCAAGGCTAGCACCCGCAGAGGTGCTGAAACCTCCCTCCCGTCACACGCGCAAATATTCTACATATCCGGTGCGGGATACTCGTCTTTGAGTAAACTGCAAAATTAATTTAGTACGCCTGAGTTTACAGTAGTATCTAGTTTGGCCATTCTTTTTTTCCTCCAAAATGCTATAACAGTAGTCTTACACACCACCCGAGTAGGTCTAGATCTGCGGACCTAGACGTGTATAGATAAACACGATGCTACGAGATTGTAATCGTGTATAAAAATTAGAAGAGAATAAAGAGAAAAAGAAGGGTACAACATGTGCACTTGCCCAAAATTTTGTGTGTGCGTGTGTTCCTCGCTTGATGTGATTGTTCCATGGACGAATTTCAACATCCAGTCCATGAAATCCAGACCATGAGGCTGCTCGGTCTGTTTTGGTGACTCCGGTCTGCCTTGTCAGCGGTCAGTCCAAGTGGCGGCTCGCTCACCTTACCGGGGCGAAGCCACACTTACTCCATAATTTTAAAAACTAGACCGGAAAAAACTGAAACTGGCGATTCAAACGGTTTTTAAGACTAGTGGACCATTTGAGCAATCAAACTGGAAAAAACCGGTCAAACCGGCCAGGTTTTGGAAAACCGGTGAACCAGGCGTTTCACATAAAACTAGATGGTTCGATGATGATTTCAGAAAAGCCCCTCAATCAATTAATTCTTGTGCGTACAAGCTGAGGGTAGAGTCGGTAAAGGAAAAAAAACTCTTTCGATAGGGTTTTGGCCGATTGGAGCTCTGTCTCGATTTTGTCCATAGAGACAAACCCATCGGGCATCACTGCCCCCTCCGCAGCCATCCTTGCTCGGCACTGTGGCGAGGCGACTCCTCCTCTCCCTCGCTGATCCGGCTCCGCGCGCATCACAACACATTTTTTTATCATTTATATGAATTAGATATATTAACATGTAGTTAGTGGTTACTCTGTCATGTGATTACATATTTTTTATCTATTGATTGGTGTATTTATTGATAAAAATATATATTATTTTATGACTTAAAAAACCAACAATTGAATTGGTGAACTGGCGGTCCGACGGGTAAAAACCTGAATCGGCGGCCTTGCCAGTTCGATAACCAGTTCGACTTTTTAAACTATGACTTACTTGTTGGGGAACGTAGTAATTTCAAAAAAATTCCTATGCACACGCAAGATCATGGTGATGCATAGCAACTAGAAAGAAAAGTGTTGTCAACGTACCCTCGTAGACCGAAAGCGGAAGCGTTAGCACAACGCGGTTGATGTAGTCGTACATCTTCACGATCCGACCGATCAAGTACCGAACACACAGCACCTCCGAGTTCTGCACACGTTCAACTCGATGACGTCCCTCGAATTTCGATCCAGCCGAGCTTTGAGGGAGAGTTCCGTCAGCACGACGACGTGGTGACAATGATGATGTTCTACCGACGCAGGGCTTCGCCTAAGCACCGCTACGATATGACCATGTGGATTTTGGTGGAGGGGGGCACCGCAAAGATTAAGAGATCAATTGTTGTGTCTTTGGGGTGCCCCCTGCCCCCGTATATAAAGGAGTGGAGGAGGGGGAGGGCCGACCCTCTCTATGGCGCGCCCTAGGGGAGTCCTACTCCCACCGGAAGTAGGATTCCCCCTTTCCTAGTAGAACTAGGAGCCCTTCCAAGTAGTAGGAGTAGGAGGAAAGGAAAGGCAAGGGAAAAGGAGAAGGAAGGAAGGGGGCGCCCCCCTCCCTAGTCCAATTCAGACCAGCCCATGGGGAGGGGTGCGGCCACCCTTTGAGGCCTTTCTCTCCTTTCCCGTATGGCCCATTAAGGCCCAATACGAATTCCCGTAACTCCCCGGTACTCCCGAAAATATCCGAATCACTCGGAACCTTTCCGATGACCGAATATAGTCGTCCAATATATCGATCTTTACGTCTCGACCATTTCAAGACTCCTCGTCATGTCCCCGATCTCATCTGGGACTCCGAACTCCTTCGGTACATCAAAACACATAAACTCATAATATAACCGTCATCGAACTTTAAGCGTGCGGACCCTACGGGTTCGAGAACTATGTAGACATGACCGAGGCACGTCTCCGAGCAATAACCAATAGCGGAACCTGGATGCTCATATTGGCTCCTACATATTCTACGAAGATCTTTATCGGTCAAACGACATAACAACATACGTTGTTCCCTTTGTCATCGGTATGTTACTTGTCTGAGATTCGATCGTCGGTATCTCAATACCTAGTTCAATCTCGTTACCGGCAAGTCTATTTACTCATTCTGTAATACATCATCCCGCAACTAACTCATTAGTTGCAATGCTTGCAAGGCTTAAGTGATGTGCATTACCGACGGGGCCCAGAGATACCTCTCCGACAATTGGAGTGACAAATCCTAATCTTGAAATACGCCAACCCAACAAGTACCTTTGGAGACACCTGTAGAGCACCTTTATAATCACCCAGTTACTTGTGACATTTGGTAGCACACAAAGTGTTCCTCCGGTAAACGGGAGTTGCATAATCTCATAGTCATAGGAACATGTATAAGTCATGAAGAAAGCAATAGCAACATACTAAACGATCGGGTGCTAAGCTAACGGAATGGGTCAAGTCAATCACATCATTCTCCTAATGGTGTGATCCTGTTAATCAAATGACAACCCATGTCAATGGTTAGGAAACTTAACCATCTTTGATCAACGAGCTAGTCAAGTAGAGGCATACTAGTGACACTCTGTTTGTCTATGTATTCACACATGTATTATGTTTTCGGTTAATACAATTCTAGCATGAATAATAAACATTTATCATGATATAAGGAAATAAATAATAACTTTATTATTGCCTCTAGGACATATTTCCTTCAGTCTCCCACTTGCACTAGAGTCAATAATCTAGTTCACACCGCCATGTGATTTAATACCAATAGTTCACATCACCATGTGATTAACACCCATAGTTCACATCGACATGTGACCAACACCCAAAGGGTTTACTAGAGTCAATAATCTAGTTCACATCGCTATGTGATTAATACCCAAAGAGTACTAAGGTGTGATCATGTTTTGCTTATGAGAGAAGTTTAGTCAACGGGTCTGCCACATTCAGATCCGTAAGTATTTTGTAAATTTCTATGTCAACAATGCTCTGCACGGAGCTACTCTACCTAATTGCTCCCACTTTCAATATGTATCCAAATTGAGATTTAGAGTCGTGTGGATCAGTGTTCAAAATTTGCATCGACGTAACCCTTTACGACGAACCTTTTTGTGACCTCCATAATCGAGAAACAGATCCTTATTCCACTAAGGATAATTTTGACTGCACGCTGTCCAGTGATTTACTCCTAGATCACTATTGTACTAGCGTATACAATAGATATGGTACACAGCATGACATACTTTATAGAACCTATGGCTGAGGCATAGGGAATGACTTTCATTCTCTCTCTATCTTCTGCCGTAGTCGGGTTTTGAGTCTTACTCAACTTCACACCTTGTAACACAGGCAAGAACTTATTCTTTGACTGTTCCATTTTGAACTACTTCAAAATCTTGTCAAGGTTTGTACTCATTGAAAAACTTATCAAGCGTCTTGATCTATCTCTATAGATCTTGATGCTCAATATGTAAGCAGCTTCACTGAGGTCTTTCTTTGAAAAACTCTTTTCAAACATTCCTTTATGCTTTGCAGAATAATTCTACATTATCTCCGATCAACAATATGTCATTCATATATACTTTTCAGAAATGCTGTAGTGCTCCCACTCACTTTCTTGTAAATACAGACTTCACCGCAAGTCTGTATAAAACTATATGCTTTGATCAACTAATCAAAGCGTATATTCCAACTCCGTGATGTTTGCACCAGTCCATAGATGGATCGTTGGAGCTTGCATATTTTGTTAGTACCTTTAGGATTGACAAAACCTTCTGGTTGCATCATATACAACTCTTCTTTAATAAATCCATTAAGGAATGCAGTTTTGTTTATCCATTTGCCAGATTTCATAAAATGCGACAATTGCTAACATGATTCGGACAGACTTAAGCATAGATACGAGTAACAAACTCTCATCCTAGTCAACACCTTGAACTTGTCGAAAACCTTTTTGCGACAATTCTAGCTTTGTAGATAGTAACACTACTATCAGCGTCCGTCTTCCTCTTGAAGATCCATTTAATCTCAATGGCTTGCCGATCAATGGGCAAGTCAATCAAAGTCCATACTTTGTTCTCATACATGGACCTCATCTCAGATTTCATGGCCTCAAGCCATTTCGCGGAATCTGAACTCATCATTGCTTCCTCATAGTTCGTAGGCTCATCATGGTCAAGTAACATGACCTCCAGAACAGGATTACCGTACCACTCTAGTGCGGATCTCACTCTAGTTTACCTACGAGGTTCGGTAGTAACTTGATCTGAAGTTACAAGATCATCATCATTAGCTTCCTCACTAATTGGTGTAGTAGTCACAGGAACAGATTTCTGTGATGAACTACTTTCCAATAAGGGAGCAGGTACAGTTACCTCATCAAGTTCTACTTTCCTCCCACTCACTTCTTTCGAGAGAAACTCCTTCTTTAGAAAGGATCCATTCTCAGCAATGAATATCTTGCCTTCGGATCTGTGATAGAAGGTGTACCCAACATTTTCTTTTGGGTATCCTATGAAGATGCACTTCTCTGATTTGGGTTTGAGCTTATCAGGTTGAAACTTTTTCACATAAGCATTGCAACCTCAAACTTTAAAAAATGACAGCTTAGGTTTCTTGCCAAACCATAGTTCATACGGTGTCGTCTCAACGGATTTAGATGGTGCCCTATTTAATGTGAATGTAGCTGTCTCTAATGCATAACCCCAAAACGATAGTGGTAAATCGGTAAGAGACATCATAGATCGCACCATATCTAATAAAGTACTGTTACGACGTTCGGACACACCATTACACTGTGGTGTTCCAGGTGGCGTGAGTAGTGAAACTATTTCACATTGTTTTAACTGAAGGCAAAACTCGTAACTCAAATATTTTATTTCTACGATCATATCGTAGAAACTTTTATTTTTGTTACGATGATTCTCCACTTCACTCTGAAATTCTTTGAACTTTTCAAATGTTTCAGACTTGTGTTTCATCAAGTAGATATACTTATATCTGCTCAAATCATCTGTGAAGATCAGAAAATAATGATACCTGCCGCGAGCCTCAATATTCATCGGACCACATACATCAGTATGTATGATTTCCAACAAATCTGTTGCTCGCTCCATTGTTCCGGAGAACGGAGTCTTAGTCATCTTGCCCATGAGGCATGGTTTACAAGCATCAACTGATTCATAATCAAGTGATTCCAAAATCCCATCAGCATGGATTTTCTTCATGCGCTTTACACCAGTATGACCTAAACTGCAGTGCCATAAATAAGTTGCACTATCATTATTAACTTTGCATCTTTTGGCTTCAATATTATGAAAATGTGTATCACCACGATCGAGATCCAACAAACCATTTTCATTGGGTGTATGACCATAGAAGGTTTTATTCATGTAAACAAAACAACAATTATTCTCTAACTTACATGAATAACCGTATTGCAATAAACATGATCCAATCATATTTATGCTCAACGCAAACACTAAATAACATTTATTTTAGGTTTAACACTAATCCCGAAAGTATAGGGAGTGTGCGATGATGATCATATCAATCTTGGAACCATTTCCAATACACATCGTCACTTCACCCTTAACTAGTCTCTGTTCATTCTGCAACTCCCGTTTCGAGTTACTATTCTTAGCAACTGAACTAGTATCAAATACTGAGGGGTTGCTATAAACATTAGTAAAGTACACATCAATAACATGCATATCAAATATACTTATGTTCACTTTGCCATCCTTCTTATCTGCCAATTACTTGGGGTAGTTCCGCTTCCAATGACCATTCCCTTTGCAGTAGAAACACTCAGTTTCAGACTTAGGTCCAGCCTTGGGTTTTTTCACTTGAGTAGCAACTTGTTTGCCGTTCTTCTTGAAGTTCCCCTTTCTTCCCTTTACTTGAAACTAGTGGTTTTGTTTACCATCAACACTTGATGCTTTTCTTGATTTCTACCTTCGTCGATTTTAGCATCACGAAGAGCTTGGGAATCGTTTCCGTTATCCCTTGCATATTATAGTTCATCACGAAGTTCTACTAACTTGGTGATGGTGACTAGAGAATTCTGTCAATCACTATTTTATATGGAAGATTAACTCCCACTTGATTCAAGCGATTATAGTACCCAGACAATCTGAGCACATGCTCACTGCTTGAGCTATTATCCTCCATCTTTTAGCTATAGAACTTGTTGGAGATTTCATATCTCTCAACTCGGGTATTTACTTGAAATATTAACTTCAACTCCTGGAACATCTCATATGGTCCATGACGTTCAAAACGTCTTTGAAGTCCCGATTCTAAGCCGTTTAAGCATGGTGCACTAAACTATCAAGTAGTCATCATATTGAGCTAGCCAAATGTTCATAACATCTGCATATGCTCATGCAATAGGTTTGTCACCTAGCGGTGCATTAAGGACATAATTTTTCTGTGCAGCAATGAGGATAAACCTCAGATCACGGATCCAATCTGCATCCTTGCTACTAACATCTTTCAACTTAGTTTTCTCTAGGAACATATCAAAAATAAAACAGGGGAGCTAAACGCGAGCTTTTGATCTACAACATAGATATGCTAATACTATCAGGACTAAGTTCATGATAAATTTAAGTTCAATTAATCATATTACTTAAGAACTCCCACTTAGATAGACATCCCTCTAATCCTCTAAGTGATCACGTGATCCATATCAACTAAACCATGTCCGATCATCATGTGAGATGGAGTAGTTTCAATGGTGAACATCACTATGTTGATCATATCTACTATATGATTCACGCTCGACCTTTCGGTCTCCGTGTTCCGAGGCCATATCTGTTATATGCTAGGCTCGTCAAGTTTAACCTGAGTATTCCACGTGTGCAACTGTTTTGCACCCGTTGTATTTGAACATAGAGCCTATCACACCCGATCACCACGTGGTGTCTCAGCACGAAGAACTTTCGCAACGGTGCATATTCAGGGAGAACACTTGTACCTTGATAATTAGTGAGAGATCATCTTATAAAGCTACCGTAGAACTAATCAAAATAAGATGTATAAAAGATAAACACCACATGCAATCAAAATATGTGACATGATATGGCCATCATCATCTTGTGCCTTTGATCTCCATCTCCAAAGCATCGTCATGATTTCCATCGTCACCGACATGACACCATGATCTCCATCATCTTGATCTATATCAATGTGTAGTCACATGGTTGTCTCGCCAACTATTGCTCTTGTAACTATGGCTATCGCATAGCGATAAAGTAAAGCAATTATTTGGCGCTTGCATCTTATGCAATAAAGAGACAACCATAAGGCTTCTGCCAGTTGCCGATAACTTCAACAAAACATGATCATCTTATACAACAACTTATATCTCACCACATCTTGACCATATCACATCACAACATGCCCTGCAAAAACAAGTTAGACGTCCTCTACTTTGTTGTTGCAAGTTTTACGTGGCTGCTACGGGCTTAGCAAGAACCGTTCTTACCTACGCATCAAAACCACAACAATAGTTCATCAAGTTAGTGCTGTTTTAACCTTCTGAAGGACCGGGCGTAGCCATACTCGGTTCAACTAAAATTGGAGAAACTAACACCCGCCAGCCACCTGTGTGCAAAGCATGTCGGTAGAACCAGTCTCACGTAAGCGTACGCGTAATGTCGGTCCGGGCCACTTCATCCAACAATACCGCCAAACCAAAGTATGACATGCTGGTAAGCAGTATGACTTGTATTGCCCACAACTCACTTGTGTTCTACTCGTGTATATAACATCTACGCATAAAACCTGGCTCGGATGCCACTGTTGGGGAACGTAGTAATTTCAAAAAATTTCCTACGCACACGCAAGATCATGGTGATGCATAGCAACGAGAAGGGAAAGTGTTGTCTACATACCCTCGTAGACCGAAGCGGAAGCATTAGCACAACGCGGTTGATGTAGTCGTACGTCTTCATGATCCGACCGATCAAGTACCGAACGCACGGCACCTCCGAGTTCTGCACACGTTCAACTCGATGACGTCCCTCGAACTCCGATCCAGCCGAGCTTTGAGGGAGAGTTCCGTCAGCACGACGGTGTGGTGACGATGATGATGTTCTACCGACGCAGGGCTTTGCCTAAGCACCGCTACGATATGACCGAGGTGGATTAAGGTGGAGGGGGGCACCGCACACGGCTAAGAGATCAAGAGATCAATTGTTGTGTCTTTGGGGTGCCCCTGCCCCCGTATATAAAGGAGTGGAGGAGGGGGAGGGCCGGCCCTCTCTATGGCGCGCCCTAGGGGAGTCCTACTCCCATCGGGAGTAGGATTCCCCCTTTCCTAGTAGAACTAGGAGCCCTTCCAAGTAGTAGGAGTAGGAGGGAAGGAAAGGGAAGGGAAAAGGAGAAGGAAGGAAGGGGGCGCCCCCCTCCCTAGTCCAATTCAGACCAGCCCATGGGGAGGGGTGCAGCCAACCTTTGAGGCCTTTCTCTCCTTTTCCGTATGGCCCATTAAGGCCCAATATGAATCCCGTAACTCCCCGGTACTCCTGAAAATACCTGAATCACTCGGAACCTTTCCGATGTCCGAATGTAGTCGTCCAATATATCGATCTTTATGTCTCGACCATTTGGAGACTCCTCGTCATGTCCCCGATCTCATCCGGGACTCCGAACTCCTTCGGTACATCAAAACACATAAACTCATAATATAACCGTCATCAAACTTTAAGTGTGCGGACCCTACGGGTTCGAGAACTATGTAGACATGACTGAGACACGTCTCCGGTCAATAACCAATAGCGAAACCTGGATGCTCATATTGGATCCTACATATTCTATGAAGATCTTTATCGGTCAAACCGCATAACAACATACGTTGTTCCCTTTGTCATCGGTATGTTACTTGCCCGAGATTCGATCGTCGGTATCTCAATACCTAGTTCAATCGCGTTACCGGCAAGTCTCTTTACTCGTTCCGTAATACATCATCCCGCAACTAACTCATTAGTTGCAATGCTTGCAAGGCTTAAGTGATGTGCATTACCGAGGGGGCCCAGAGATACCTCTCCGACAATCGGAGTGCCAAATCCTAATCTTGAAATACGCCAACCCAACAAGTACCTTTGGAGACACCTGTAGAGCACCTTTATAATCACTCAGTTACGTTGTGATATTTGGTAGCACACAAAGTGTTCCTCCGGTAAACGGGAGTTGCATAATCTCATAGTCATAGGAACATGTATAAGTCATGAAGAAAGCAATAGCAACATACTAAACGATCAGGTGCTAAGCTAATGGAATGAGTCAAGTCAGTCACATCATTCTCCTAATGGTGTGATCCCGTTAATCAAATGACAACCCATGTCAATGGTTAGGAAACTTAACCATCTTTGATCAACGAGCTAGTCAAGTAGAGGCATACTAGTGACACTCTGTTTGTCTATGTATTCACACATGTGTTATGTTTCCGGTTAATACAATTTTAGCATGAATAACAAACATTTATCATGATATAAGGAAATAAAAAATAACTTTATTATTGCCTCTAGGGCATATTTCCTTCATTAATCTAGTAGTTTGGTTCTATTTCCTGATAATAAGGTACGTCTGTTGACCGAGCAACATGAGGAAGCCGGCGGCGAAGCAGTAGGTTCTGATCTAGAGGCGACCAAAGATTGTGCAGAAGCTTATGACTCCGCTCGCAAGAGAAGTAGGAAACCAGTGATCGATACTCGTATCTTATTTCAAAAACATCCATCGTAGGAGAATCATACATTTGTCTCGAAGAACAAGGTAGCTAAGCTATCGGAGAGGCGTTGCCACCGCCGCCCCCGGCCGCCGGCGGCGGCCCCATTTTCTTGACGCACTCCTTCATGCACTCGTCCATCGACAAATAGCAAACTTCCACGGCCACGCGACAGCAGTAGCAGCGCTCGCCCTTGCACGCAAATGACCTCTTATCATAGACGCACAGCCCGTAGGGCAAACTGATCTTCTCGCTGCCATCGTCCATGGCCCGGCCTGCATATGTGGCAACAGATAGTAAGTAATTGAGTAACTATAAGCCAGCGCCATGATCAACGAGGTGGGATCAGGAGGGATTATTAATTACATCGCGCCTGGGTAGCGAGGATCCATATGAGGAGGAGCAGCGTGACCGCGCGGACGGGGGCCGTGTGCTTCTCCATCGTGGGTATGAATGATGTCGATGAGGTGAGCAGTAGGCAGTTCTATGAGATGGTTTTGGTGCGTCGGGTGCATGGTCCATTTATACAAGATGGAAATGAATCTACTATCGTGATTTACTTTTCTTGCGAGCATTGGGAAGATTGTGCTAAAGATTGTGGAAAATCACAAGGCCTGGTTCTTAGGTATTAATTGCTTCGTTTGCTAGTATTTTTTTCTTGGGTACAAGCAATTGTCGTGCGTTGTAAGGGCCGCAAATATTAACACAACGAATTTTAGGTGCCAACTGAATCAACACCAAATATTTTGTCAGCAGTAATCGTGATTTACTTGTCGGTGTATTATCATAAAATAGATTTCAGCTGCCAATTGAATCAGCATTTATTGGCTTAACAATCGAAACATGATTTCGCCAATAAGCTCGGTAGGAGAGACATGTTCGGGCGGTTTTGAAGATAACCTGGTAGTGAAAAAACCAAATGTGGGAGGAAAAAAATGAGGAGGATAGAAAGCGGAGGGAGGAGTAGTGGAGACATGCTCTTATCCCGGAAGGGACATTTAGGGCATCCCCAACACTGACTCCTAAATCGTACACCATATCCGTTCGCGGATAGGTGGTGACCAATCCGGGAAAACTGATGCGGGAGCTGGTCATCCAAAGCTAGCCGACTTTCGCCTATTTTAAGTCCGGAAGCTTAAAATAACCGCATATCAAATCATAGTTCTAATTTAAATAGTACAAACTAAGAAAGTTTTCTTATTAATGTAGTTCAAACTTGAAAACCAACTAGCACATATGTTTCAGTTGTCCCCTTCAACTGCCCACGGGTGCTCAATCAAATCTTCCTTAAGTTCCTCATGAATTGCACGATGCCGAATTTGTTGATGCATCCGAACAAACTCATCAAACATGGCTGAATTCTGATCTGGATGTTCGATAGGATGCTCGTAAATGTACTCCATGTCCGAATCCATTGCTTCAAAGAATGGGCAAAAAAACTAGCATGAGCGTTCCACCAAACATTTGTCGAGCGTGGTGACTACCGTAGGGGCCAACGGTACCTGCGTGGCGAACGGACGAGAGGTGTGGATCGGTGGCGGATGATAAGCGGCATGGGGGCCTAGTGTAGCGGTGGATGTCGTGGAGTTTCGACAGGGGCTTGGCATGCCGCCGGGGTGGTAGAGCGGCGTTGATGAGAGAGAAAGCAAATGCATAGAAAGAGGGAAGGATGGAGACGCGAGGTTCGGATGGGGTTTTGGATGGGGTTTTGTGTGGGCTGGGGCGTCGAAGACCTATGTGGCCAGTGTACGGACTCCCCAAAGTCCCCCTAGTTAGCTTCCATTTTGCGAGAAACGGACGTCCTGACTGGTCCACAGACCGATGAAGGACGCCGTTGGCTGAAAAACTATGTCTAGACAGCTCGGTCTGGATGCTGGTTGGAGGTTTGACGGTCCACTTTGAAGATGCCCTTATTCCTTTATTAAGGTGGTTGGGCAACTCCTCACACCAATCACCTGATTTTGGGCATTCTTGGTCGTCCGATCGTCCTCGTTTTGGTCAACTATGTTGTATGGGCTGACAAATCTTCAGCGGTCAATTTTCACCTCGTGGTTCATTTCTATAGCCAATGAATGGTGGGTTCGTTTCTTCTGCTAATTTACCTGGTGAGCCATTTGACATGTGAGCCAGCCTGTCCCAGTGCGCTGCATATGTGTTGTGTGTTTCTGCGCCCCGCGTGGGCGTTGTTTCAAACACCAACCGCCACTCCTCAAACCCTATCTCTCTTTCCCCTCAAACCATAGTGCAACACCCCCTTCCTGCTCCTCCCTCCTCCCTCAGGAACCGCCGCCGCCATCATCTCTGTCTGACACCGAGGACGGGCTCACCCCACAGTTTCTTCCCCACCCATGACCTAGAGTTGGCGAGGCCGGGTCTTCTCGATCAGGGTGGAGGAGAAGGGGAGGGTTGGCCAGCATTGGGGGACCTCTCTCTCCCTCTCTCCCCCTCCCCCTCTCCTCCTCACTCCCTCTCTCACCTTCTCTCACCCTCCCTCTCTCTCAGCCTCTCTCACCTTCTCTCACCGGCCCTCTCTCACCCTCCGTCCCTCTCAGCCTCTCTCTCCCTCCCTCCCTCCCCGTGTTCCTAGTAATGAAATTACATAGTAATGCGCAAGTACATAATCTCGTCATAGAAAAATAGAATTATCTACTGATTATTTTAAGATCACAGTAAATATAATAGGGTAATTTAACATCAAAGTGGGTTTGGTCACTGAAAATTCTGCATGTGTTCTCGTGAAGAAAAAGAGAGGATTAATGGGTTTCTTGACTAACAATTATTTCATCATATCCTTCCTTTTATCCATCAGGTTAGCAGTTCAATAATCTAGAAGAGGAAACTATTATGTATCTATACCTACCTACTAATAAAGCAAAGTGAGTTTCTCCGATTTTCTCATCCGTTCACCGCCAATTTTTCCGCTATCCGAGGTGGAACTAAATTATTGTGCATCCATCTGCTAGAAAAGGAAAAACAAATCGTACATGGGCCGTGCGGGTTGTGGCCCGACGAAGCCAGCCCACTTATTTCCCTGCGCACACAGCTTGGAAAATTAAATTTATCGCACACGGCGACTAATAGTCTAACCTTCGCACAGGGCGCAAGATTGGGCCGGCAGCTTTTCCTTTTTTTCCTATGATCTATTTCTATTTACTTTTCTGTTCCTTTCTCTATTTATTTTCTGCTTTTCCCCTTCAAACTTTAGATATTTTTAATTTTTTTAATTTAGAATTTTGAAAAAAGTACAGAATTCAGGTTCTTTAAAATTTTAGAAGAAAAAAAACAGAATTTCAAATTTTTTTCCTGTTTTAAAAAATGCTCGAAACTTGAAATTTTTGTTCCCATTCCAAACTTGTACAAAATGTAAAAAATCACATTTTTTCGAAAAATGTTTGTGTTTTACAAAAAATCTAGATTTTCAAAATGAAATTGCATTTTAAAAATGTTCCACATTTGTATTTTTATTGTTTTCCGAAAAATTAAGATTTTCAAAGTAAAATTGCAATTTAAAATATGTTCTAGATTCTATAAATATGTTTTAGTGAAATGCTCACAAATTGAAAATAATGTTTTTGGTTAAAATAATTACATTTAAAAAAATTGTTTTAAATGTTTAAAACATGCTCCTATTTAAAAAAAGTTATGCCAAATTCAAAAGATGTTAGTGTTTTCTCAAAAGGTTCATGATTCTAAAAATGTTTGTGGATTTTAAAAAATCTTCCTATTTCAAATGTTGTTCATCTTTTCTAAAAAATGAATGGAATTTTCAAAAGTTGTTCTTAGTTTTTAAAACTATTTGGGATTTCAAAAATTGTTCGTGTTTCAACAAATATTTGGCAATTCATAAATATTGATTTATTTTTGGAAAATTTAAAAAAAAAATAATCAAAAAACGTTATGAATATGGCGTTGTAGTATGTTCTTAAACGTTCGCGCTGGTCATCGGTTAGCAGGACCCATTTATTTGAGTGGCTAGCAACCCGCGGTCGAATTTTTGAGGTCCTGACTTCGATCCTTCAACTCGTCAGTTTTTTGTGGAATTATACTTGTGCCTTACAAACGCGGGGTCCTTTTGGTGCCTACCAGTGGGCTGGCCCAGACACGAACTGTTGTGTGTCTCATGTGCTATTTGACGATAAAAGAGAATATGCTTGCTGGCTATAATTGAAAGAAATTGTAGGCACGTACCAATAAAAGAGAATACCATGGTTTGCCTCTACTTAAAAGGCATGTGGCCGCTAAAATAATTAAAGAGAGTAAACCCTGATAAAGAAGGGACTCCTGGTTATGCATGGATTATGCTAATGAAATAGGATTTATGTACTGCAATTAGTAATACAGCCGGTTACACCGTCGTGAGAGCGAGTGTCCGAAGCAACCGTGCCCCGGAGGTCGCCACACAGCCACCAAATGAGGAGGTAGCCACAACGTCGACACGGGCGAATCCAAAGGAAAAAAGGCACGAGCTGGTTGGTCGCTGCCATGCTGACTAACCCCACCACTATCGAGATGTTGCGGGCCAAACATGATCCGTGAGAAGACCACAGCTCCTCGCGGTCACCCCACTGCTGTGCAGACCGTTTTTGATGCACACATCAATTATTTCTTCCGTTGCTTCTCAAAAAAATATCTCTACCATTGCAATGCACGGGCATATGTGCAATCTTATATACAAAAGGTGGGCTGTAAAATACAAAGCAATACAATAAAGTGGGCCTACAACCAACACGAATCACATTGCACTTGGACGGTAGATGATTCACCGCTACATACAGGAACCGGTAGAAGGTCGTTAAGTTATAGAAAGGCATTGTTCCATGATACAATACCCTTTTTCTGCTCTCCACTAATCTTCATATTTCTACTCCATGGGTATAGATTTGAGCCTTTTCTCATTCCCAACCATTGTAAACCCGTCTAGCACCGATGAGCTCCTCACTCTCCCCATCTTCCTCCACATGTTTTCCCTTCAGGCTTTTCTCCGGCTTCTTCTTCTGATGAATATTAGAAGACGAGAGATAGAAACAGGGCAATTTGATCGGCAGTGATTGATCACATGATGCAGCACAGTGATGTGCAATCTCGTTTATCCTTTTTTGTGCGAACATGCCTTGTGGTTTATCTTTTACCTAGCTAAGCGGTTAATATAACATTGCATCTTGTAATACACTGAGTGAACTCCGGCGGGCTATATACCAAGCCGAGTTAACGGATAAATTCGCTACATATTGGACAAATTAAGAAAAAAAAAGAGATAGTCCTACTCAATAACCAGACCATGATAACTATTACACTAAATCAATTTAGAGAATTTATATCTATACTTCTATCTATATCTATATCTATATATATCTATATCTCTATCTCTATCTATATATATCTATATCTATCTATATATCTATATACTTATACTAATTACAGACTCCCAAGAAATTACCAGGTTAGTCAGAAATTATAAAACCGTTCATCTGGTGGGACCGAGTTATTACGGTAGAGATCCACCCATAAAAGAAACGTAACAAACACCCAACTTTTTCTCAAAAAGAAAAAACAATCCCAAGTTAACTCCCACGTTAAAAAGGTCCATCCGGCCAGCACACATGTATCCAAGGTGAGAGTCCATTCATTTTAAAAAAGGTGAGAGTCCATTGATTTTTTTAAAGCAAGAGTCCATCTCACATACGTTCGCCATCTCTCCTAATCCTTCTATGCTTCTATGTATACTAGCAAATAGGTCCGTGCGTTGCCATGGGAAAAAAAGATTATGCAAATTCTGCCAGTATGAGATATGGGCTTTTAAAATGCCACTTCATAAAGTACGTTAAAATCATGTCATGGTGAGATAAGAGACTTTTTAAAAGTCATTTCAAAAACAAAAAATGTGATGGTCTCATGACGACTTTATTTCCTAAGGCGTCACAACGAAATGTTTTTTGGTTGAGGAAACTGTATTGATAGACCCTGCCTAAGGTAGACTGATGAATGATGTGTCTCGCCTTGATCTAGCGTCATGGTGTTTTTCATGACCAATGAAACTATAGTACCACAATAAATATAGATATGTATGAAAGCAAATTAGACATTTAGTCATTTCATATAGTTTACAAAAACAAAACCATTGGAAAATGTGTCAATTTTTTTGGGCTCAACGTTGTAAAGAACACAGAAACCTTTTTTTACCCGATGTGCAATGGACTAAATAAAATAATAAAACAACCTCTCCAGACCCCCTCAAAAAGTTTATGCAAGCCATGGTTTGTTTTGTTCGTTATTTACGTATTTGTTTCAATAGATCTGATTGAATTTTTGTGATCCTTTTCGAAAATATCATGGTCATTTTTTCCAATTCCCGAAAGCGTGTTGAATAAACAAGCATTTTCTAAGAATCAGGAACATTATTTTATTTGGTGAACATATTTTTTGAAATCGACAATTTTTTTGTGACAGGCAAACATTTTTTTAAAAAATTGCGAACATTTTGATTTCCCAACCATTTTCTGAATTCATGGAAATTTTATGATTTCTCAAAAAAAAATCAAAAGTCACAACATTTTAAAATTTTGGAATCCCGAATTAATTTAAATATGAGAAAACAAAAACAGAAATGAGAAAAAAAAGGCAAAAAATGAAATGAAAAACATGAGTTATTTTAAAATCGTGAACAGTTTATGATTTCCAGAACATTTTTTGAATTCACAAACGTTTAATATTTCTAAAAAAAACTCGCAACCATTTGAATTTTTGGAAATCCCTAATAATTAATTTATAGAAGGAAAAACTCAAAAACAGAAATGAGAAATGAACAAGGAAAATGCAAACTGAAAAAAAACAGACGCATGGGCCGGCCCATTAATGCGGGGGAGGGTTAGCAAAAAAGAGAGAAAATGCGGTCGAACCTGGGATCGAACACAAGTCTCCTTGTTGGAGTTCTAAGGCATTAGCCACCGCGCTACGCCTTCAGTTGCGTTATAGGATATACCAGTATAACAACCAAATCCAACGGGATTTTGAGAAAAACCGAGCCGTTCTGTTCACTTATGGGTGGCATGGTGAGTAATTTGTGTCAACTTTGGGGGTAATTTTAATGACGTATGACCAGAAGCACTATTCGTTTTATTATTATTAGGGAAAGAATAATAATCTTCATGCCTGTAGATGTGCGTCAACAATGGCGGAGCCAGGATTGGCCGACGCCCCAGGCGAGAAACTAAGGGTCAAAAAATATTGCCCCCCCCCCCTCCATGAAATATACAGTTTCAAAGTTGCAAATCGGTGCATTTAGGCATTTTTTTTACTTAGCTGGTTTAATAACAAATGCAAAATGTGAATTACTAAACCGGATTCCACATTTATGTTCTGTGCAGAACTACAAAATTAAGGAATACAATATGAAAAGGGGAAAGCATTAAGAATTAATGATTTTTTCTTAATCAAGCATCAAACAGTGGCAATTAGCAAGAGAAATTCCCCGCAAAAGAAAACTAGCAAGAAAAATTGGGATTTAAAAACAGTGGCTAGCAAGAGAAATCTCTTCATCAACTATCCTAACATGGGCTACGTACGCTACCTCAAAACATCTTCCTTTTCTGGTCAAAAAAGACTCGTACGCTACGTACCAGCAGCACAGGCCCTTCTGTCTTTTTTTGTTTTCGTTCACCTTTTTGTTATTGGGCTGGCTAATGGCCCAGCAACTGGGGTATGAAGTGGGCTACGCCCCAGGCCAGTTTTTCTCTCCCTCTAGATATATAGGCTGGGAAATTTGTCACGCCCCAGGCCACTGCCTGGGCTGCCTGGGGCCCAGATCCGCCCTGTCAATACATGCTTCGGTCCACAACAGCACATCGTGTCCTATCCAATCCCTTCTTCGCCTTATGTGGGCAATTTTCTAGCTGCCACTTTTTTCCTCACGTATTGGCAAAAGAAGAAAGTATCATTTTCCCCCTGAAATCCTTTCTAATGGACCAGTTTCCCCCTCAACTCTAATATTGGATCAATCAGCCCCTCAAATCTTTAAAACCGGATCAATTTCCCCCTATGGTGGTTTTGGACTTGATTTTGAGTGGTTTGGACCCAGACCGTGCACTTCTCGCTGACTGAACTCGTTGACTAGGCTGACCGTGCTCCGGGGCGCTGGCATGGTGGACGCCTACTGCTCCTGGTCCTCCAAGCAGAGTTACAAGACCGGCTACGTCTGGCACGACTCACCGCCGACGATCCCGTGCACCTGCCAGCGGTGCCCAGTACGTGCTCAAGGGCTCCGAGCTGCTCCGCCTCCTTCCCGCGCCAGCCTACCCGCGCGACGCCTTCGCCTGCTCATCCTCATTGTAACACCCCGGATGTAACTTTCCCTATTCGTACTCCAACTCTTGCCGTTTCCGGCGTTAAGTTATATTTATTTCTCGGGTTCGGGTCTTTGTCTCCGTGTGTTGTTGTCTTTGTCATGCATCTCATATCATGTCATCATGTGCATTGCATTTGCATACGTGTTCGTCTCATGCATCCGAACATTTTCCCCGTTGTCCGTTTTGCATTTCGGCGCTTCGTTCTCCTCCGGTGGTCATTTCTAGCTTTCTTTCGTGTGTGGGGATTAAACATTTCCGGATTGGACCGAGACTTGCCAAGCGGCCTTGGTTTACCACCGGTAGACCGCCTGTCAAGTTTCGTATCATTTGGACTTCGTTCGATACTCCAACGGTTAACCGAGGGACCGAAAAGGCCTCGTGTGTTGCAGCCCAACACCCCTCCAATTTGTCCCAAAACCCACCAAACTTTGCTCCATGTCCTAGAGCGTTCGATCACGATCGCGTGGCCGAAAACCGCACCTCATTTGGACCCTCCTAGCTCCACTTATGCCTATAAATAGCCCCCCCCCCCCGTTTTCGGATCTCTTCTTCCTTCCCGAAATCCTAGCCAAAAAAAAGATCCCCGCACCGACGGACGTGTCCGCCCCCGGCCGGATAGCGTCCGCCGCCGCCCGCGCCCAACCGGGCATCGCCACATGGCACCCCAGCTCCGCCGCCGCCACCGGCCCGGGAGGCCCAGGAGGGGCCCCCGCGAGCCCATCGCCACCCGCCGCCGCCCGGGGTCGCCCGCCTCCTCTCGCCCACGAGCCGCCGCCGCCCCTCCGCCGCAGCTCGCCTTGCCGGACGAGCTCGCCGGCCGCGCCGCCCGCCGCGCCTCCCGGCCGCGCCGCCCGCCGCCGCCTCCCGGCCGCGCCGCCCCGCCGGCGACCGCCCCGGCCGCCTCCTCCACGCCAGCCCGCCGGCGAGCGCCAGACCGAGGGTGAACAGTGCCGGCCGCGCCTCGGTTTCCGTGCGAAACCCTAGATCTAATCCGAGAGGTTGATTTTTTTTGCCAAGTCCCAGGAATTTTTTTTCACTTCATATGCTCCTGTCTGAGGCCCCGTAACTTTGCATCCGTAGTTCCGATTTGGGCATATAGTATATCAAAATGTTCGCCTCGACGAGTACATCATTTCATTCTATTGCATCATTTTCATTCGAGCTCATCTTGATGCCCAAAATGCTGTTAGAAGAGGGCTTCGTGAGTTAATTGTCAGATTTGCTAGTTCATCTTAGACTTTTGTCATTTTTGTCATGATTAATGTGTGCATGCTATGCCTGTGAGTCCTCCATGTGTTTTGTTAAGGATTTTGCCTTTTTTCCAGAGGTACAACCCATGAATTTTTAGGATGTGTGTGGTGGCTTGTGCAAGCTTGCAAAGTGAGGCACCCGGGAAATCTGTTTTCAGAGACTTAGTAGTTTTCACTAAGTCTGGGATTATTTAGTTCATGATGCCATATGTTCAGCTTGTTTCTTAGTGATCCGTGCCTCTTTTGAGGATGATAAGTAAAGGAGTTTTGTTAATCATGTTATTCTCTATCCATCCATGTCTTTGTTTGAAATTATGGAGCACCCTAGCTTGAGTCAATCGAGCTCTACTTTTGCTTCGTGGTGAATCTGGGCAGATCGTCAACTCGTTTGCGATTTTGCCGATGTTATTGTAGTTGATCCGTGCATGCTATGCCATTGTTCTTGCCATGTCTAGCTTGTATTTTGTGCCTTCTTAATGGATGTATGCTTTCCTTGCCATGACTTGCACCGTGGTGAGTGCATCGAGCTCGTTTACATGCCTTCGTGAGATATATTTCAGTACGTCTCAGTTTTCACTAAGTCTGAAAAACTGATTATGTTTTTGCTATGTTCGTGTGCCTGTTAATATATTTTGTGAGCCCTTTTGGCCTCAGGTCACTTTGGGTCTTTTGTTAAGCTTGTTGAGTAGCTCCATGCCATGTTCTTACTTGTCTTAATCAGGTCATGTATCATGTTGTTTTGCTGCTCCGAAGAGGGCTTCGTGATCTGAAATTCCAGACAAGTGTTAATTTCACTAAGTCTGGAATCTGTTTTGCATTTGCGTTTTTGCCATGCTTGTTTGAACCTCATAATGGATGAATTGGCCGTGGCTCAGTGCTAGTCTTTTGTTAAGCAGCTTGTGTGCATCTCTGCCATGTATTTTGTTGTCATCTTTGGTGGCTGTAGCATGTTCATTTCGTTGCATTTAGATGCCTACTTGCTGTAAATCGCAGACCGGTGTCATTCTTAAAACGCTTGCCATTTCCAAACCGTAACACTGATTCCGATGTTCTTTATATCGTTTTCAAGCGATTTCATCTCATCTTTCCAGTGGCACCCTTGGAATTCCAAGTTGAGGCCAGCTTCATACATTTCCTGTCATATCTTGCATTTTGCATCCCGCATCGCATCCCGCATAGCATATCATCATTTCATCTTACTGCTTGGTCTTGCACGTGGTTGATTGTATCCTTGTTGCTTGTTTGTCTTGTTTGGGTAGAGCCGGGAGATGAGTTCGCTACTGAGGGGCCCGTTGAGTTTGCTTGTGAGGATCCAGTCAACTTTGACAACTGCGGAGGCAAGATGATCATACCCTCGAAATCACTACTATCTTTGCTATGCTAGTTTGCTCGCTCTTGCTATGCCAATGCTACGATGCCTACCTTTTGCTTGTCAGCCTCCCAATTGCCATGTCAACCTCTAACCCACCTTGTCCTAGCAAACCGTTGATTGGCTATGTTACCACTTGGCTCAGCCCCTCTTATAGCGTTGCTAGTTGCAGGTGAAGATTGGAGGCCGTTCCTTGTTGGAACATCATTTATTTACTTGTTGGGATATCATTATATTGCTATGTTATCTTAATGCATCTATATACTTGGTAAAGGGTGGAAGGCTCGGCCTCTCGCCTAGTGTTTTGTTCCACTCTTGCCGCCCTAGTTTCCGTCATATCGGTGTTATGTTCCCGGATTTTGCGTTCCTTACGCGGTTGGGTTATAATGGGAACCCCTTGATATTTCGCCTTGATTAAAGCTTGTCCAGCAATGCCCAACCTTGGTTTTACCATTTGCCACCTAGCCTTTTCTTTCCCTTGGGTTCTGCAGACTCAAGGGTCATCTTATTTTACCCCCCGGGCCAGTGCTCCTCTGAGTGTTGGTCCACCTGTCAGCTACCGGTGGCCACCAGGGGCAACTCTGGGCTGGCCTACCCGTACCTAGGACAATCTGAGTGTGCCCTGAGAAAGAGATATGTGCAGCTCCTATCGGGATTTGTCGGCACATTCGGGCGGTGTTGCTTGTCTTGTTTTAACCTGTCGAAGTGTCTTGAGTTACCGAGATACCGAGTCTGATCGGAACGTCTTGGGAGGAGGTCTATTCCTTCGTTGACCGTGAGAGCTTGTCATGGGCTAAGTTGGGACTCCCCTGCAGGGATTGAACTTTCGAAAGCCGTGCCCGCGGTTATGGGCAGATGGGAATTTGTTAATGTCCGGTTGTAGATAACTTGAACCTTAATTAATTAAAATGAATCAACTGAGTGTGTTACCGTGATGGCCTCTTCTCGTCGGAGTCCGGGAAGTGGACACGGTGTTGGAGTAATGTTTGCGCAGGTTGCCTTCTAGCTTCTCGCTCGTGCTTTGCCTCCTCTTCTCGCTCTCTTTTGTGAATAAGATAGCCACCACATATGCTAGTCGCTTGCTGCAGCTCCACATATATTTGCCTTACCCCTTCCTATAAGCTTAAATAGTCTTGATCGCGAGGGTGCGAGATTGCTGAGTCCCCGTGGCTCACAGATACTATAACTCCAGATGCAGGTCCAGGTGATTCCGCTCCAGGTGACGAGTACGAGCTCAAGTGGGAGTTCGACGAGGACTCTCAGCGTTACTACATGTCTTTTCCTGATGATCAGTAGTGGTGCCTACTTGGGGTTCGATTCAGGGCCTTGTCGCATGTTGGGTTCTCTTCTATTTTGGCGCTGTAGTCGGGCCATGAGTGTTTGTATGATGGATGTTATTTATGTACTTTGATGTGACGTGGCGAGTGTAAGCCAACTATGTATCTCCCCCTTGTATTATATATTACATGGGATGTTGTAAAGATTGCCTGACTTGCGACATTGCTTTCAATGCGGTTATGTCTCTAAGTCGTGCCTCGACACGTGGGAGCTATAGCCGCATCGAGGGCGTTACAAGTTGGTAATCAGAGCCTTCCCCGACCTTAGGAGCCCCATTGCTTGATCATTTTAGCAGCCGAGTTGTGTCTACAAAAAAATGTTTTGGGTCACTTAGGAATTATATATAGGAGAGCTTAGGAATTCTTTTTACTTCCCAGTCTCCTCATCGCTCTGGTAAGGCATCATGACGTAGAGTTTTGACTCTTCTCTTCTCAAATTTCACTAAATTTTTTTTAGGATCACGCGAGTATCTTGGAATCGTTCCGATGGCTTATGATGAGAACATTGACTTGGTGCCTCCTGTCAGGGGTTTAGTGGAAGTGTCCCGGGGAGTTGAGCTCTGAGGTGTTGTCATCATAATTTTATCGTTGCAATTCTGGAATACTTGAGATATGTTCGCCGACATCGAAAATCTCTTTTATGTAGTTCGTTGGTGAGATAACCTCGACGCCACCCAGTACTGGGGCGGGAGTTCGGGAGTATCGCCATAACTTGTATAACGGATGCTTTTCGAAGGTTGAGGTAGATGGTTTCCAAAGTTTTCTTGGTTATGTGTTGAAGGATGGATACAGCTGGATGTAGGATTTGCTAGTTTGGGTGAGATATTATGCTTCCCCTGTATCCCCAACTCCTGATTGCATAACCGGAAAGGTTCGGGAGTTTCATAGGTGGGAATTCTAGTAGCTCTAGTTCTTCTTCCACGGATATTGGTTTGAGATTGGGATTTCTGACCGATTATTCGTTCTTGATCCGTACCTTGTTGATTTATTTCTCTACCTTAATTCTACGTGGCTTCACAATTTATGGATATGTGACCACTTCAAGAGGAATGCATTCGTTCATTTTGTTCGGATGTGAAGACTATATGTTGCAATTTTCATTCCGTTGGTTTCAGCTTCTTTTATCTGTCTATGTGCTAACGGTGGTCAACCTCTTTAGGATGGCTCCCGCTAAGAGCACCAGTCAGAACCAGAATCAAGATCCACCACCGCCTCCACCTCCTCCAGAGGCATGGCAAGCTGTGATGGCCGCAACCAACGCAAACACTCAGCTGATCATGCAAATTCTTCAAGAGCGCAATCAAGGCAGTCAAGGGAATCAAGGCAGCAATCAGAGTCACTTTGCTACACTCAACCAGTTCCTTGCTAACGGGCCAAAGACTTTCAGCAATTGTGTTGAGGCAACCGATGCTGACGATTGGCTTGTGGATCTGTGTAAGCATTTCGAGTGCAGCAACGTCAGGCCTGAGGACTTTGTGAAGTTCGCTTCCTTCCAACTCAAAGATCAAGCTGCAGAATGGTTCCAGCAGTACAAGGACTCCAGAGGTGGACGTGTTATCACTTGGGATAATTTCCGTCGAGATTTCCGAGCTCATCACATTCCGCAGAGCGTGGTTGAAAGCAAGCGTGAGGAATTCCGCAATCTGAAGCAAGGCTCTTTGTCTGTCTATGACTACAACAAATTGTTCCAAAAGCTCGCCCGCTTTGCCAAGCAGGACGTACCTGATGAGAAGAGCATGATATACCAGTTCAGGGGTGGTCTCAGAGAAGATATTCAGCTCGCTCTTGTTCTCTTTGAGCCCTTGAGGTACGATGAGTTCTACAACATGGCACTGAAGCAAGAGGCTGCTCAGTTGAGGTGTGATGCTTCCAGGAAGCGAGTCAGAGATGTTACTCCTTCTTCCTCTACTCAAGTGGCCAAGCAGCAGAAGTTTTGGCTTCCTCCTCCTCCGTTCCGTCAGCCGTATCAACAGAAGAGCAAAGGTGGCAGTGGTTCTTCCCACCCACCCAACCCTGGCTTTCAGAACAAGACTTCGTCTCAAGCTCCAAGATCGAGTGCTCCGTATCACCGTCCGCTTTCAGAGGCCACGTGCAACAAGTGCCAACAGAAGGGTCACTATGCCAACAAGTGTCTCAACCAGAGGCGTCTTCCTCCTCCTCCTCCTGTGAGATCGGCAAGTACAACTATGGTCAAGCATAACCCCAAGCATGCCAAGGTCAATTTGATGAATGCAGCTCAGGCAGAGGACTCGTCAGATGTGATCATGGGTAACCTTCCTGTTAATGATATTCCTGCAAAAGTTCTTTTTGACACTGGTGCATCGCATTGCTTCATCTCGAGACCGTTTACAAATAGGCATCAATTGGTTTCGCAAGTTTTGCCTAGTCCTTTAGCAGTTGTCTCTCCCGGTAAGCGCATGCAGGCTAACTCCATCGTTCCGGAGGTTTCTATCACTTTGGGTGACTACAAGTTCTTGGCTTCTCCTACGGTTCTCGGTGACTCAGATATTGATCTTATTCTCGGGATGGATTGGCTTTCTAAGCACAAGGCTCAGTTTGATTGTGCAGCCAGGCAGATTCAATTGACTCATTCGTCTGAGGATGTAATTGTCTTTGCCGCTCGTGATGATACTATCCGTCTGTTTTCTCTCAATGAGAAGGGTGAATTGGATGCCATCTCGCAAATTCCAGTCGTTTGTGAATATCAAGACGTCTTTCCAGAAGAGCTCCCAGGAATGCCTCCGCACCGGCCAGTTGAATTCGTTATTGAACTTGAGCCTGGCACGGAACCTGTGTGCAAACGTCCTTACAAGCTCGGACCTGAAGAGTTGAAGGAGCTGAAGAAGCAACTCGATGAGCAAGAAAGAATGGGTCTCATCCGACCTATTTCTTCTCCGTGGGGTTGTGGTGTTCTTTTTGTGAAGAAGAAGGATGGAACGGACCGACTTTGTGTTGATTACCGTCCAGTGAACAAGAAGACCATCAAGAACAAATACCCACTTCCCAACATCAATGAGCTGTTCGAACAACTCAAAGGTGCTCAAGTATTCTCCAAGCTTGATCTCCGTATGGGTTATCACCAGATTCGCATTCGTGAAGAAGATATTCCCAAGACAGCATTCAGAACAAGCTTCGGTTCATATGAATACACTGTCATGTCTTTTGGCCTCGCCAACGCTCCTCCGACGTTCTCTCGCATGATGAACTTCATCTTCAACGCCTACACCAATGACTTCGTTTTGGTCTATCTCGACGACATTCTGGTTTTCTCCAAGAACAAGGAAGATCATGCCAAGAACTTGCGTTTGATTCTTGATAAGCTTAGAGAACATCAGTTCTACGCCAAGTTCTCCAAGTGTGAATTTTGGCTCGATGAGGTTCTTTATCTTGGTCATATCATCTCTGCCAAGGGCATTTCCGTGAATCCCGAGAAGATATCCGCAATTGTGAATTGGGAACCTCCTCAGAACGTGAAGCAACTCCGCAGTTTTCTCGGTCTCGCAAGCTATTGCCGAAGATTTGTTGAAAACTTTTCTAAGATCGCGAAGCCTCTCTCAAATCTTCTTCAGAAGCACGTCAAGTACGTTTGGTCTCCGCAGTGTGATATTGCTTTCAACACTTTGAAAGAGAAATTGATCACTGCTCCAGTTCTGACTCCGCCTGATGAATCCAAGCCGTACGAGGTCTTTTGTGATGCCTCTCTCCAAGGTCTTGGCACAGTATTGATGCAAGAGAATAAAGTTGTTGCTTATACATCTCGCCAATTGAAGCCTAATGAGCAGAACTACCCCACTCATGATCTCGAGTTGGCGGCAGTTGTGCATGCTCTTTTGACTTGGAGACATCTTCTATTGGGAAGAAAAGTGGACATTTTCACTGATCACAAGAGTCTCAAGTACATCTTCACTCAGCCTAATCTCAACCTCAGGCAAACTCGATGGGTCGAAATGATTCAAGAGTATAATCCGAGTATCGAGTATACTCCAGGCAAGGCTAATGTGATTGCCGACGCTTTGAGCAGGAAGGCTTACTGCAACAGTTTGATTCTTAAGCCTTATCAACCCGAGCTTTGTGAAGCTTTCCGCAAACTTAATCTGCAAGTTGTTCCTCAAGGTTTCCTCGCCAACCTTCAAGTCTCTCCTACCTTAGAAGACCAGATTCGCCAAGCCCAGCTTCTTGATGCTATGGTGAAAAAGGTGAAGATTGGGATTGCCAAGAGTCAGTCCAAGTACAAGTGCTACCGCCTTGATGACAAGGACACTCTCTTCTTCGAGGATCGTATTATTGTGCCCAAAGGTGAACTTCGTAAAGTGATCATGAACGAGGCTCACAATTCTCTCCTCTCCATCCACCCTGGGAGCACGAAGATGTATCAGGACCTTAAGCAAGCTTATTGGTGGACTCGAATGAAGCGCGAGATCGCTCAATTCATGAATGAATGTGATGTCTGCAGAAGAGTGAAGGAAGAACACCAAAGGCCAGCTGGTCTCCTCCAACCTCTTGCCATTCCAGAATGGAAGTTTGACCACATTGAGATGGACTTCCTGACTGGGTTTCCAAAGTCCAAGCGTGGCAATGATGCTATATTTGTTGTCATCGACAAACTCACCAAAGTGGCTCACTTTCTGCCTATCAAAGAGTCGATCACTGCAGCTCAATTGGCGGAACTCTATACTTCTCGTATTGTCTCTCTGCACGGTATTCCTCAAGTGATCTCTTCAGACCGTGGCAACATCTTTACCTCCTAGTTTTGGGATTTTTTCCAGAAGGCCATGGGCACCAACATCCGCTTCAGCACTGCTTTCCATCCTCAAACAAGCGGTCAAGTCGAGCGTGTCAACCAGATTCTTGAAGATATGCTCAGGGCTTGTGTGATCTCCTTCGGCAAGTGGGAGGATTGTCTTCCTTATGCTGAATTCTCATACAACAACAGTTTTCAAGCAAGTTCGGGCAAGGCCCCTTTTGAAATTCTGTATGGCAGGAAGTGCCGTACCCCTCTTAACTGGTCTGAAACCGGTGAACGTCAGCTTTTGGGTAATGACTTAATCTCAGAAGCAGAAGAAATGTGCAAAGTCATTCGTGATAACCTCAAAGCAGCCCAATCCCGCCAGAAGAGCTACTATGATAGTAAGCACCGTGATTTGGCTTTCGAGATCGGAGATCATGTTTATCTCCGTGTCTCTCCTATGAAAGGTACTCGTCGCTTCGGTATCAAAGGGAAGCTTGCCCCTAGATACGTGGGACCTTTCAAGATTGTCAGCAAGAGAGGCGACCTCGCCTATCAACTCGAGCTTCCTTCAAACTTTGCAAATGTTCATGATGTGTTCCACGTCTCTCAGCTCCGAAAGTGCTTCAAGACTCCTGACCGCACAGTCAACTTCGAGGACATTGAGCTCCAAGAAGATCTCTCTTATCGTGAGCACCCAGTTGCTATTCTTGAAGAGACTGAACGCAAGACTCGCAACAAGTCAATCAAATTTCTCAAGGTCAAGTGGTCACACCATTCCGACCGTGAAGCTACCTGGGAACGCGAGGATAACCTCCGTTCTGAGTACCCGGAGTTCTTTCAGTCCTAGATCTCGGGACGAGATCTTTTTGTAGTGGTGGAGTGTTGTAACACCTCGGATGTAACTTTCCCTATTCGTACTCCAACTCTTGCCGTTTCCGGCGTTAAGTTATATTTATTTCTCGGGTTTGGGTCTTTGTCTCCGTGTGTTGTTGTCTTTGTCATGCATCTCGTATCATGTCATCATGTGCATTGCATTTGCATACGTGTTCGTCTCATGCATCCGAGCATTTTCCCCGTTGTCCGTTTTGCATTCCGGCGCTTCGTTCTCCTCTGGTGGTCATTTCTAGCTTTCTTTCGTGTGTGGGGATTAAACATTTCCAGATTGGACCGAGACTTGCCAAGCGGCCTTGGTTTACCACCGGTAGACCGCCTGTCAAGTTTCGTATCATTTGGACTTCGTTTGATACTCCAACGGTTAACCGAGGGACCGAAAATGCCTCGTGTGTGTTGCAGCACAACACCCCTCCAATTTGGCCCAAAACCCACCAAACTTTGCTCCATGTCCTAGAGCGTTCGATCACGATCGCGTGGCCGAAAACCGCACCTCATTTGGACTCTCCTAGCTCCACTTATGCCTATAAATAGCCCCCCGTTTTCGGATCTCTTCTTCCTCCCCGAAACCCTAGCCAAAAAAAAAGATCCCCGCACCGACGGATGTGTCCGCCCCCGGCCGGACAGCGTCCGCCGCCGCCCGCGCCCAACCGGGCATTGCCACGTGGCACCCCAGCTCCGCCGCCGCCACCGGCCCGGGAGGCCCAGGAGGGGCCCCCGCGAGCCCATCGCCACCCGCCGCCGCCCGGGGTCGCCCGCCTCCTCTCGCCCGCGAGCCGCCGCCGCCCCTCCGCCGCAGCTCACCTCGCCGGACGAGCTCGCCGGCCGCGCCGCCCCGCCGCGCTTGGAGCACGCTGGCGACCGCCCCGGCCGCCTCCTCCACGCCAGCCCGCCGGCGAGTGCCGGACCGCCGGTGAATAGTGCCGGCCGCGCCTCGGTTTCCGTGCGAAACCCTAGATCTAATCCGAGAGGTTGATTTTTTTTTGCCAAGTCCCAGGAATTTTTTTTCACTTCATATGCTCCTGTCTGAGGCCCCGTAACTTTGCATCTGTAGTTCCGATTTGGGCATATAGTATATCAAAATGTTCGTCTCGACGAGTACATCATTTCATTCCATTGCATCATTTTCATTCGAGCTCATCTTGATGCCCAAAATGCTGTTAGAAGAGGGCTTCGTGAGTTAATTGTCAGATTTGCTAGTTCATCTTAGACTTTTGTCATTTTTGCCATGATTAATGTGTGCATCCTATGCCTGTGAGTCCTTCATGTGTTTTGTTAAGGATTTTGCCTTTTTTCCAGAGGTGCAACACATGCATTTTTAGGATGTGTGTGGTGGCTTGTGCAAGCTTGCAAAGTGAGGCACCCGGGAAATCTGTTTTCAGAGACTTAGTAGTTTTCACTAAGTCTGGGATTATTTAGTTCATGATGCCATATGTTCAGCTTGTTTCTTAGTGATCCGTGCCTCTTTTGAGGATGATAAGTAAAGGAGTTTTGTTAATAATGTTATTCTCTATCCATCCTTGTCTTTGTTTGAAATTATGGAGCACCCTAGCTTGAGTCAATCGAGCTCTACTTTTGCTTCGTGGTGAATCTGGGCAGATCGTCAACTCGTTTGCGATTTTGCCGATGTTATTGTAGTTGATCCGTGCATGCTATGCCATTGTTCTTGCCATGTCTAGCTTGTATTTTGTGCCTTCTTAATGGATGTATGCTTTCCTTGCCATGAATTGCACCGTGGTGAGTGCATCGAGCTCGTTTACATGCCTTCGTGAGATATATTTCAGCACGTCTCAGTTTTCACTAAGTCTGAAAAACTGATTATGTTTTTGCTATGTTCGTGTGCCCGTTAATATATTTTGTGAGCCCTTTTGGCCTCAGGTCACTTTGGGTCTTTTGTTAAGCTTGTTGAGTAGCTCCATGCCATGTTCTTACTTGTCTTAATCAGGTCATGTATCATGTTGTTTTGCTGCTCCGAAGAGGGCTTCGTGATCTGAAATTCCAGACAAGTGTTAATTTCACTAAGTCTGGAATCTGTTTTGCATTTGCGTTTTTGCCATGCTTGTTTGAACCTCATAATGGATGAATTGGCCGTGGCTCAGTGCTAGTCTTTTGTTAAGAATCTTGTGTGAATCCCTGCCATGTATTTTGTTGTCATCTTTGGTGGCTGTAGCATGTTCATTTCGTTGCATTTAGATGCCTACTTGCTGTAAATCGTAGACCGGTGTCATTCTTAAAACGCTTGCCATTTCCAAACCGTAACTCCGATTCCGATGTTCTTTATATCGTTTTCAAGCGATTTCATCTCATCTTTCCATTGGCACCCTTGGAATTCCAAGTTGAGGCCAGCTTCATTTATTTCCTGTCATATCTTGCATTTTGCATCCCGCATCGCATCCCGCATAGCATATCATCATTTCATCTTATTGCTTGGTCTTGCACGTGGTTGATTGTATCCTTGTTGCTTGTTTGTCTTGTTTGGGTAGAGCCGAGAGACGATTTCGCTACCGAGGGGCCCGTTGAGTTTGCTTGTGAGGATCCAGTCAACTTTGACAACTGTGCAGGCAAGATGATCATACCCTCGAAATCACTACTATCTTTGCTATGCTAGTTTGCTCGCTCTTGCTATGCCAATGCTACGATGCCTACCTTTTGCTTGTCAGCCTCCCAATTGCCATGCCAACCTCTAACCCACCTTGTCCTAGCAAACCGTTGATTGGCTATGTTACAGCTTTGCTCAGCCCCTCTTATAGCGTTGCTAGTTGCAGGTGAAGATTGGAGGCCGTTCCTTGTTGGAACATCATTTATTTACTTGTTGGGATATCATTATATTGCTATGTTATCTTAATGCATCTATATACTTGGTAAAGGGTGGAAGGCTCGGTCTCTCGCCTAGTGTTTTGTTCCACTCTTACCGCCCTAGTTTCCGTCATATCGGTGTTATGTTTCCGGATTTTGCGTTCCTTACGCGGTTGGGTTATAATGGGAACCCCTTGATATTTCGCCTTGATTAAAGCTTGTCCAGCAATGCCCAACCTTGGTTTTACCATTTGCCACCTAGCCTTTTCTTTCCCTTGGGTTCTGCAGACTCAAGGGTCATCTTATTTTACCCCCCGGGCCAGTGTTCCTCTGAGTGTTGGTCCACCTGTCGGCTACCGGTGGCCATCAGGGGCAACTCTGGGCTGGCCTACCCGTACCTAGGACAATCTGAGTGTGCCCTGAGAAAGAGATATGTGCAGCTCCTATCGGGATTTGTCGGCACATTCGGACGGTGTTGCTGGTCTTGTTTTAACCTGTCGAAGTGTCTTGAGTTACCGAGATACCGAGTCTGATCGGAACGTCTTGGGAGGAGGTCTATTCCTTCGTTGACCGTGAGAGCTTGTCATGGGCTAAGTTAGGACTCCCCTGCAGGGATTGAAATTTCGAAAGCCGTGCCCGCGGTTATGGGCAGATGGGAATTTGTTAATGTCCGGTTGTAGATAACTTGAACCTTAATTAATTAAAATGAATCAACTGAGTGTGTTACCGTGATGGCCTCTTCTCGGCGGAGTCCGGGAAGTGGACACGGTGTTGGAGTAATGTTTGCGCAGGTTGCCTTCTAGCTTCTCGCTCGTGCTTTGCCTCCTCTTCTCGCTCTCTTTTGCGAATAAGATAGCCACCATATATGCTAGTCGCTTGCTGCAGCTCCACATATATTTGCCTTACCCCTTCCTATAAGCTTAAATAGTCTTGATCGCGAGGGTGCGAGATTGCTGAGTCCCCGTGGCTCACAGATACTATAACTCCAGATGCAGGTCCAGGTGATTCCGCTCCAGGTGACGAGTACGAGCTCAAGTGGGAGTTCGACGAGGACTCTCAGCGTTACTACGTGTCTTTTCCTGATGATCAGTAGTGGTGCCTAGTTGGGGTTCGATTCAGGGCCTTGTCGCATGTTGGGTTCTCTTCTATTTTGGCGCCGTAGTCGGGCCATGAGTGTTTGTATGATGGATGTTATTTATGTACTTTGATGTGACGTGGCGAGTGTAAGCCAACTATGTATCTCCCCCTTGTATTATATATTACATGGGATGTTGTAAAGATTGCCTGACTTGCGACATTGCTTTCAATGCGGTTATGTCTCTAAGTCGTGTCTCGACACGTGGGAGCTATAGCCGCATCGAGGGCGTTACACTCGTCCTCCTCCACCTCGAGCTGCCAGGCCGGGAACGAGAACAAGTTGCCCAAAGCGGCCATTAGCAAGGCTCACGGCCGGCGCAAGAACTAGAGCTCCTTCGACCTCGACCAGTACTGGGTGGCCGCCGCGCGCAGCGGCGCTGGGGCGAACGCGAACGCGGCCACGCAGACCGGCGAGAAATGCGGCCGGCACCGGGGCCCCGAGCCGTCTCCGCCGCAACAGCCTATGACAGATCTCGGAGCCGACAAGATCTCGTCGCCGCCGTCGTCCAACAGCCCCGACACGCTAGAGACGCTCATCAAAATGATGCCCGCAAGGCTGCCACCTCGAACACCATCGCCGCTTGCCGGAGGAAGAGGATGAAGGCCTAGCACAAGGGCGTGATCGCGGGCGGCCGGATGCGCGCGTCCACGGTGCTGATGCACCTCATCTTCTACGGCGGCCAAGCGGGGCACCGGTCCGGGTGGTGCGAGGCACACAGAGCGGTTCCCTTGCGGACGGTCGGACCTGAGCAGCGGCACGATGGCGGACATCTTCTCGAGGAGCATCAGCGTCGTTGTAGGTATCGAGCAGGAGTACATCGGCGGCAGCCTGGTGGAGACCAAGAAGACGACGAGCGACGAGCATGCCGGCCACGGAGGCGAGCTCGACGCACTGAAGCAGTCATCTCCACCCAACTGTTATGAAGCGAAGTGCACGGTCAATCCAGAGAAATGCATGGTATGGGTCAAAACCACTTCAAATCAAGTCTGAAACCACCTTAGAGGAGAATTGATCCGGTTTTACAGATTTGAGGGGCTGATTGATCCAGTATTAGAGTTGAGGGGGAAATTGGTCCATTGCAGAGGATTTCAGGGGGAAAACGATACTTTCCTCTTGGCAAAAATATGTATCGATTGTTCTTTTTTTTTCCTATACGGCCGCAGTACGCCGACGCCACGAAGGCAAGCAACACCACATGGAAGTTGTGCCATCGATCTAGCTGATTATCCCGCTTATGACTTCCTGCCACATCTAGATTTCTGATGTACTAATTAACGGCCGTTTGAAGTTGATGTGCATGCATCGATTAATACCCAGGTCTGTTTGCATCTTCAATCAATCCCACCGGCTTTCTATTTGCTACCTTTTGTGACTTTCATTGTATTTCCATAATCACAGATATTAAATAGACATTGCTGATCCAGGTCATAACAGGTCCATCCCAGGCAAGCCATGTTGATCGAAGTGAAAAAGTAGGAGTACAGAAATTGCAAGCATGCCATTCACCAACAAAGCAAGGAGAGTGGACGGGCCGCCGACTAACGATCCTCTAATATTTTTATTTGCAAAGCCTTTGTTCTCTTTCTGAAAAAAACATTTTTAACTTTTAAAAGACAGTTTATAGTTTATAGTTTCCCGCAAAAAAAAAACACAGTTTATAGTTGGTATAGGGTGGATGCATGAATGTATTCTGATTATCGTTAGGTCAATTGCTTATATTCTAGGCGAGAGTAACAGTGATAACCAGCGGGATGCTCTACGATTAACAGTCTCATGGTTGAAAACTATCTTAACAGGCTGTGAGGTAGATCCTAACACAAACAGGATGGATGTCGCCCCCATGGCATTGTATTACATATGGACTATTCTCACGTTATCAATACAACACATGGAGTCATGGATGGTGAACAAAATAAAAAGATGCAGCGATATATGGACGTTATCATCCTGGACATTGGAAGAAGAAGCTGGCTAATGAGGTGGACTTGAATGTCATTTGCACATCGCCAGCCATGGCGATGTCTAGCGGCAAGGATGCAACTGAGGGAAAAGGCAACATCGAGCAGTGGCAAGGTTGTCGTCACAGAGTAGTCCTGTTGCCGGACTTGCCCATGAAGAAAATCACACTTCGGCAAGGTTTAAGTTGAATACGAAGCAGTGATTCGATATTTCAATTTTAAGTACGTAAATAAGAATGCATGCAAGCAGGAGAGGAGTAGCCCATGTTTAATTATGTTGTCATGTTTGATCGCAGGCAGCAAGGAAGGTAGATATGGTCTGCAAGCAAGAGGCGGAAGTTTATTTCTCAGTTAGTGATGATGATAAAACAGAGGGTTTCATGCTTTTTTTAGTGCTTACTATTCATCTTGATAATGTACTCAGGCCAAATTTTATTTTTTTCTTAATGTTCATACATATGATGCACATTGCATATCTCGAAAATTACGGAAGGATTCGAACAGAGGTGATGTTTAGAGTATTGCATTACTTAGTTATGTACTACTGATTACTGCATATATCTGAACTGCCATGTCAAGTTACTATCTATAATTTAATAATTGAAGTACTATGAGCTTATATTATATTTACTACATATACGATTAATTTGTTCAGTCGTGTTCGAGTAAACATCCAAGGATACGTACGTATAGACAGTCTATTTCCATCTCTAACATTCAAGGATACGTACGTATAGGAACCTCTCTCATCTATGGTAATCACTAATCACGAGGTAAATAACATTCGGAGGGAGCACATAAAGATATCAATAAAACATAGTTGCTCCATTTCTATTCAAATCTTTTTGAATCTGGTAGCATTTATACTGACGATCAAAATACAAATTAGCCTCTATTAATTATACATCACAGTTAGTTATGTTAGATAACAATTTTAAGTGGACTCCATTGGTTTATGCAATTTCTGTATAATACATTTCTATGTCACATGAGATCTCGGTCTCTTATTCACAGTAGTAGCATTATTCTATGTACTGAATTAAATTGTACCGTAACGTTAACAAAAAATAGTTCTCGCTGGCCGTGTATGGCCATTAAAACATGGGTTCAAGAAAAAAAAGGGTGTTCTCCTGTAACAACAAACATGATTAATTCACCAACCAGATATTGAATTGTATGGATCTTTTATGTGCATATAGAAACAAAGAATGGACACATAGAAAGTGGTAGAGGTTTGATCGGATAAGATAGCACTACAGATTTCTGAAGGAACTTTTTTTCGTGGTTTAAGGAATTTAATTTGTAAATTCATATTTGACTGAAGATTCTTTCAATCTTCTCAGTTTCCATGCCCAGTCACAATGGACGATGCTCTAAAGGAGGTGCATCGAAGGTTCACCAATGGAGAGCAACTCAAACTCTGCCAATTCCGTTCCTCAATCCTATTTGTCCACGGATATACTGCTTTGCCTAATGTGCATGCGATTCGTGTATTACATGTTTCTTTAGACAAGGAGATTGCTAATACGTATTTGCATATATACTATGTCTATGAATGTCTATTTTTGTGATTATAACAAAGAAAAAGTTAGTAATTAAAACATCATATATATTACTATTGTAGAATAAACTAGATGTATCATGCGCCACAAAGATTCATGTAAACACATCATTGTCTATGTAAAATATTGATGGCGAATAAAAAAATCCATCCATGTGAGATGTAAAAGAAATTGTTGGTTGAGGCAAGAACGTCCAATCTTAATAATCTATGCTATAATGAGACTATACAACAATCTATATTTTAATATGTATATTATTTGATATGATATCACGTCTATTGATAGAAAGCCGTGCAGGCATGTGTCCATTATTGTGTATATAGAAACGTACTCTATAATTCTATGGTGCTTCCATTACCAAACGGAATATGTCTACATTTTTAGGCAGGGTATAAGAAAGGAAGATATATGCTAAAATAGTTGAAGCAATGTACCTCTGCTAGATCCCATGTCCAACCAAGGTACACATGCATGTGTTATTATAATAATCAACGTCACAATATTCATATTATTGGATGCAAACATTCTATTCACAAAAAAATTCAAAGCAATGTAGCTTCGTTACACCCTACGTCCAACCAAGATACACATGCATGTGTTATAATAATACTCTACATCAATATATTCATATTATTGTTTGACATTTTGAATTTTTACAAATTAGTTATATCAAATATTAAATTTGCTAGCCCGTGCAATTGCATGGGTTGACGACTAGTTATTATAGTCGAGCACTCCAACTGTCCAACTACACATCTTCCTATCCTCTGGGTGGAAAGAACTTTAGTACCACGCCTACGCCTCTGTTCCACCATGCTCACCTCTGTAGGGCTTATAGCGATGATTCCAATACCCTGTGAGGTCTCGGTCTTCTTCTAGTTCTACCAATGAAAATTAGGGTGTCTCTACTAAGTTCCAACTAAGAAAAGCTCAGTTTGTGACAATTTGCCTCTTGTACGCAGACCAAACTGAGTAGCTGCAAAAGAGTTTTACTACGGGTCCTATACCTTTGTAGTAGCCACAGCCCATGTCCGAGTAGTACTAGTAGGATGTCAAGTCCAGTCAGGTTTTGTTAGACGTGTCAGTAGTAGGCTCCGTGTGTCTAGGTTGAGTCCAAGTACTCTTATAGCAACTATAGCAGAGACCGTAAAATCTTGTGCTGTAAAAGGTGTTTGAAATAGAGTAAAATATACCAGTAGCCGCCGTCGTGTGGTGACTAGTGAGGGGATCTGGGGCCGACGTGTGAGAGAGCGAGACCGGCTGCGATGCAGATGCGGGATGGCGGCCACTCGATCACGCGGAGAATTTGGGGAATGAGATGGATTGCTTGGTCAAATTGATGGCTAGACAATATCTGCGTATGCTTCATGCAAAGAGGAGGCCTGTGCAAAATATCACCACGTGGCAGTAGTCAATATGCTTGTGAGTATATGGGTATGGCACGTTACATGTGTGATGTGTGTGTTTGCACCCCGTGTGGGCGTTGTTTCACACACCAACCACAACTCCTCAAACCATATCTCTCTTTCCCGTTGATCCCACAATGCAACACCCCCTCCCTGTTGTGCGCGGCATATGTGTTGTGTGTTTTTGCGTCCCGTGTGGGCGTTGTTTCACACACCGACCACCATTCCTCAAACCATATCTCTTTCCCCTAGATCCACAATGCAACACCCCCCCCCCCCTCTCCCTCCCTCCCTGCCTCCCTCCCTCCCCCTCCCTCCCCCCATCTCCCTCTCCAGCGTGTTTGTGGCGGTTTGAGCGTTGGGGGCGAGCATGTCAGCACGTCCTCATCGTTATTGCCCCTCTATCAAGGCTTGTGCTAGCCCTTAGGTTAGGGTACTGTTGCCTTGGTTCACCCTGTGTTGCGCAAGTACATAATCTTGTCATAGAAAATAGAATTATTTACTGATTATTTTAACATCACAGTGAATAGAATAGGGTAATTTAACATGATAGTGGGTTTGGGTCACTGAAATTCTGCATGTGTTCTCGCTAAGAAAAAAAGAGAGGATTAATCGGTTTGTTGACTAACAATTATTTCATCATATCCTTCCTTTTATCTATCAGGTGAGCAGTTCAATAATCTAGACGAGGAAACTATTCTGTATTCTACCAATGAAAATTAGGGTATCTCTATCCAACTACAAAAAGCTCAGTTTGACAATTTGCCTTTTCTACGCAGACCAAACTGAGTAGCTACAAAAGAGTTTGGAAAGTGTTTAGGAACGGCGCACCGGCCGAACAGTTCCGCCAGTCCCACGCAGGCCACTCGATCGAAGCGAGGCGAAGCGCATTGTATGCCTCGCGCTCCTCCCGATCCTCTTCTTCCTCCTTCAGATCCCGCCGCCGGCTAGCCCTAACTCCGCACAGGTCACCTCCATCCTTCAGATCCCCTTCTTTTCCCGCTGGACACCCTCGCCCCCCTCCCGGCTGCAGGTTCCTTCTGCGCCCAGCAAGCCGGAGTTGGAAGCCGCCATGGAATATACCATCTGCGAGCTGCTGTTCGTACTCCCCTGTGCTGGAACCGTCCACCGGAGATGCTTCAACCACGGCAGCGCGAGTGCGCGACCTCCTCCCCCACCGCTGCAACCATCAGCTTCAAGACGAACTTTGGAAGCATTTTTTCTCCTCCACCGATGTTGCAACCGACGACCAAAAAAGCTACAACCGTTCAATTCGAGAGCTTCAACTAGCGATATATCATGCTTCAACCGGACACCATGCACTGACAAAAGCTACAACCGTTCATACGAAAAGCTTCAACCATAGTATGAAAAGCTGCAAACGACGGAATAGAGAAGTTCATCGGACCACTATGAAATAAAAAATCCACACCCGTCATTTTTTGAGAAAGCTTCAACCGTTGAATTGAAAAGCTTCAACCGGTTTTATAAAAAGCTTCAACTGGCTTTATAGGACGCTTCAACCCGCGAGTACAGAACAAAAAAGTTGCAACCGTTGACGTGAAAAGCTTCAACCATATTTTTGAAAAGCTTCAACCGGCGACTGGCGAGGGGGAAAGGCACGAGCGGTGCCGGGTGTGGGCATGTTGGATATGCTACATTGTTTTTGTGTTGGAACCGGCATTTTCTTTTGCTACGACCGTGTGACGTTTTGCTTCAACCATGTGGATTTTTGCTACTACCGTCCATAGTTTTTGCTACATCCAATTTTTTCACGACAGCGAGATGCCGTTGGTGGGTTTCTGTGAATTCCGGCGGCGAGATCCAGCACGGGGGCAGGGGCGGATGCTGCAACCGGTCGCCGGCGAGCTGCAACCTCGACCGTCAAGGCATGGCGGCGACCACGCGGGGGCTACAACCCAGTGCCGGATGTGCTGCAGATGCGCCTTGTTTTTTGGCCGGAGCTGACGCCCGCGGGGTGCTTTATGGCCACCACGGCAAGCAGGGATGAGGGCACGGCGAGCGGGGATGAGGGCGCGGGCGTGCTCGCTGCGGGGGAGAGAGAGAAGCGGAGGGATTTTGACCCGTACGGGAGGAAGGAGAAGGAACAGATCTGACGGCCCACCTCGCTCAGATCAGACGGCTGCTAGCCGACCGGCCGAAAGTTTCGGCCGGTGCGCCGGGCAGAGTGCTGCCCAAAGAGTTTTACTACCAAGTCCTATACCTTTGTAGTAGCTACAGCCCGTGTCCGAGTAGTACTAGTAGAGGATGTCAGGTCCGGTCAGGTTTTGTTAGACGTGTCAGTAGTAGGCCCCGCGTGTCGCTTGAGTCCAAGTACTCTTATAACAACTATAGCAGAGACCGTAAAATCTTGTGCTGTATAAGGTATTTAAACTTTGTCCAAATATACCAGTAGCCGCCACAGCGTGATGAGGTGGTCCGGAGCCGACACGCGAGAGAGCGAGACCGGCTGCGATGCAGATCCGGGATGGTGGCAACTCGATCATGCGGAGAATCTAGGGAATGAGATGGATTGCTTGGTCAGATTGATGGCTAGACAACATCTGTGTAGGCTTCATGCAAAGAGGAGACCTGTGCAAAATATCACCACATGGCAGTAGTCAACATGCTTGTCATGTTGTATACGGGTACATGAGTATATGGGTATGGTTTATACACACGGCATGGGTTTGAGAATTCTAGGTTGCGATCTAAAGTTGATCAAGGATTGTGCAAAATCTTATGACGCGGCTCGCAAGAAAAGTAGAAAACCTATTCTCAAAAAAAAGACAGAGTTGAAAACCAGTGATCAATAGTTGTTTCTTATTAAAAAGAAAACAAATTTTCATGGATCATACATCTCTTTGGAAGAACAAGGTAGCTAAGCTATAGGAAAGATGTTGCCCCCGCCGCCCCCTGCCGGCGGCTGTGCCCCCAATTTCTTGCACTCCTTGGTGCACTCGTCCATCGACAAGTAGCAAACTTCCTCACCGACGGTACAGCAGTAGCAGCGCTCGCCCTTGCAGGCAAACGACTTCTCATCGTGGACGCAGAGCCCGTAGGGCAAATTAATCTTATCGCCGCCGTCGTCCATGATCCGGCCTGCATATGTGGAGACAGATGAATAAATATAATCTAGCGCCATGATTAACAAAACAAACAAGAACAAGCAATCGCAAATATACAGATCGAGGGATGAGGAAGGATTATTACATCGCGCCTGGGTAGCGAGGAGTAGGCACACGATGAGGAGAAGCGTGGTCGTGTGCTTGTCCATGGTGTGTATGAATGATATCGATGAGGTGATCGACACAGCAGTAGGCAGTAGGCAGCTAGGTAGACGCGTGCTGTGACATGTATTTGCTGCATCGGGGGTATGGTCTTGTGCGCATATATAAGCACGGAAATGAAGCTACGACGGTAGGCCTCCAATATAACATTTGGGAATTATCATTGTGTATGATCACTTGCCAGATTCTTTTGGGTTGTATATGGGCCGCAAATATTTTGTCTGCATAATCCTGATTTACCTGGCATTTTACTACCAGAAATGGATTTTTAGTGCCAATTGAATCAGCGTCAAATACTTTGTTTCCAATAATCATTATTTACCTGTCGTTCTATATTACCAAAAAATGCATTTCTGGCTGCCAATTGAATCGACATGTATTGGCTTAATTGCCAAAGAAAACATTTTTTCATCCGCAAAAAAAACTTATTTTTTGTAATAAAATGTGGGGCAGTGAAGGTGTTTTTGAAGAAAAGCCGGCCATGAAAAACCGAATGTGGGAGGGAAAAATCAAAACAAGAAGGGTAGAAAGCGGACCAAGGAGGAGTAGGAGAGATACAACCAGACGTTTTGTCCATGAAGTATTTTATCCAAATGTTTTAGATGATATTATTTCACCGGTTCAAAGTGCTTTTATTCCTGGGCTTTTAATCACGGACAATATCTTGCTTGCATATGAGTGTGTCCACAATATTGAGAACTGTAAGAAAGGGAACAATGGCTACTGTGCAGTCAAGCTCGACATGCACAAAGCATACGACCGTGTTGAATTGGTATTCCTAGAGATGATGATGCAAAAGCTTGGTTTTGTAGGAGATTTTGTTAATCTAATCATGGCCTGTGTCCATTCTGTGAAATATAAGATGAGATTTAACAATCGAGAAACATGGGGGTTTGAACCGTTCAGGGGCCTTCACGAAGGGGGTCCTCTATCACCATATTTGTTCTTGTTGTGTGCAGAAGGATTGTAAAGATTATTGGCTCATAGAGAGGAGGTTCATGGCATCGAAGGAGTAAGGGTATGTAAAAATGCACCGTCACTATCACATTTACTTTTTGCAAATGATTCCCTAATCCTTATGAAGGAGGATTTGGATAATGCAACCTCATTGAGATAAGTACTTGACCAACATATTGTATCGGGACAATTGGTTAGTGAAGCGAATTGCAGTATCTTTTTTAGCCCCTGTGTGAATGTTGAGAGAAAAGTGGAGATATGCACTGAACTCAATATAATGACTTGAGTCCTTATCTGATAAATATTTAGGCTTACCTGCACTGGTTGGAGCCGAGAGAAGCGACAGTTTTCAGTACCTACACTACTAGAAAAATGCTTATACACAGTAGCATAGTAGTAGCATTGTAAAATAGTAATCGCTGCTGCTATTTAGCAGTAGCGCTTTTCCTGGCAGGAGCTACTAGTAACTCTATAGTAGTAGCACTCGGTAGCAAAAATGCGCTACTAATATGTGGGACCAGACGAGGCCACCGACGATCGCTGGAGTTGTAGCGCCGTACAGAATCAAGCGCTACTACTAACAGTTTAGTCGTAGCGCTTTTTACTGCGCCCCTACTGTTAATGGGCCCCACTTAGTAGTAGCGCTTTTCCTGGAGAGCGCTACTACTTAGTCCCATAGCAGCAACGCGTTTTGCTAAGTAGCGCTACTGCTAGTTACGGCCGGTGCCACCTTTTCCACCCCCTCCCCCCCTCCTTTCCCCTCTCCCCTCTCCACTCTCCACTCTCCACCATTGTTGCTCTTCTTCATTCTTCCTCCTACCTCTCTTCTCTCCTCATTAATGGCACCCTCCTCCATAAATGGCCTCTCTCTTTCTCCTACACCTCTCTTTCTCTCCCCCATTAATGCCCCCTCCACCATAACCCCTCTCCATCAGTTAGCTAGCTAGATTCACACTACTAGGGAAAAGGCTAGCAGCAGCGCGGGTTTTAGGCCTATCAGCAGCGCGGGTACCCGCGCTACCAATAAGGCGCTACAGCTAACTCTTAGTAGTAGCGCTGCCTGTACCCGCGCTACCACTATTGACTATAGCAGCAGCGCTTTTCAGGAACGCGCTGCTATTACTTAGCTATAGCGATTTCCTGGTCCAGCGCTACTGTTATATCTTTCACCATTTCCCCATTCCGGCTTCGATAAACTGCAATTTCCAGATACTAGGTACTACTAGATATCAATTTCATAAAGCATTATAGGTACTAGGTAGTACTCCCTCAGTTCTAAATTACTTGTCGTGGTTTTAGTTCAAATTTGAACTCAAACCACGACGAGTAATTTGGAACCGAGGGAGTACTAGATAACAATTTCATATATACTCAACATGCATCCTCAAGCAGTACAAGGTGACATCGACGACAATCATCATATTTAGTTCTAGATGATATCGACGACGATCATCATATGTAGTTCTAAATGATATCGACGACGATCATCATATGTAGTTCTAGATGATATAGCCACATACACATATGTAGTTCTAGATGATATCGACGACGATCATCATCCTCAAGCCTGGGCGGTGGGTGTTCCTGATAGTAATTAGGATGGCCTGTCCAGCACGAAGATTCTTGCCAACGAGGAATCTCTTCCACCCAACCGAGTTCAAGTGTGTGCGACCATCTGTGCCCATGCGGTAAGTACATGTGGTGACGGAGCCCCTTGCGGTAAGGCGTAGTCCAACTGAGCCTTCTTCATCACGCTCGATACCACAACTCACAGATAGGTTCTTTGGCAATCTCTGAATAAGAAAAACATATCAATTAATAAATAGCCTAAGCATGTGATCAGACTCTACACTAAAGTATATCATCGACTAGATTCCACAAAGCATATCATTGGACTCTACACTAAGCATATCATCGGATTCACTAAGCATATAATCAGATAATTTGCATTTGTAAGTATAACAATAAAGCATATATATATCATCAAATTACTACATGCAGTACGTATAACATACCATTTCATGCCGATCGACCATGGTACTTGTCAGGCGGGTCACGAATGGCACCTCGACAAAGTCATCACGTGGCGGAATTATGTCCCATAGGTTGCACACCTCCTCCTCGCTCAGCCTCATTCTTTGAGCTATGATGGCTTCATGAAGTGGGTTCTCATCATCTTCATTGAGTGGGTCCTCATTATCTTCATCATCTTCGTCATCTTCATCGTCTTCCACCAGGTTGATATAAATGACAACCAGCTTGGGTCTTTCTGCTCTGAAGGAGAATCTGATCAACTCACCACCAGTAAGACGCATGCGAGCGAGGAAACGGGCCCACCCATCTCCTCCAATCTGCGACATATTGCGTCCTTTCTCGACCTCCATAGTGTACGGCCCCCCAGGAGCCTCAAATGTCAGTGTCTCCTGTCAGCTTGTTGAATTTCAACCTCACATTGCATGGGACGATCTGTGTAAGAAAAGCAAAATGACACAATGCAGTAATGCCAACACTAAAAATAAAATAGTTGTTACATTTCATCTAATTTCTTACCGCCGCATGACGAAAACTCGGATGGAAGTAGATGCCGAACAACTTGCCAGTTCCAAGGCTGTTGGCGCACCTTGACTTGCACAGTCGACATAGTGGTGCTGGTGGTGGCGCCATTTTACTAAATCAACTAAATCAAAATGTTCTAAATCAACTAGCCTACTAAATCAACTAAATCAACTAGCCTACTAAATAAACTAAATCAAAATGTTCTAAATCAACTAAATCAACTAGCCTACTAAATCAACTGAATCATATCAACTAAATCGACTAAATCAACTAGCATACTAAATCAACTAGCATACTAAATCCACTAGCATACTAAATCAACTAAATCAAAATGTTACATATGAAAGCCTACTAAATAAAAATGTATCAGGGAGGAGGGACAAGGAGGGGCGACTCGAGGAGGGAGAAGATAGTAGGACGGAGGAGGAAGGCGGAGCGAGGAGGGGCCGGCCGGCGGCGAGTGGAGGGAGGACGGATCGAGGAGGAAGGCGGAGCGAGGAGGGGGCGACCAGCAGTGAGTGGAGGGAGGACGGAGGAGGAGGCCGGTACCGAGTCCAGCGAGGAGGATGAGGCTACAGCGGCACAGATCGGGGGAGGGGCCACGGGGGAGGGGCCACGGGGGAGGACCGGCGGCGCGGGGGGTGAGGAGGAGACCGTGATCGAGTGTGTGTGAGTGTGATCTTTGGATGAGGCGCGCTAGTGAGATCTGTAGTTAATTTAGCAGTAGCGATTATTTCCTGAATGCGCTGCTGCTACGTTACGTAGTAGGAGCGTTGTCTATTTTAATGCGCTGCTGCTATAACTGGCCTCGTGGCGGCGACGTGGGAATTTTAGCAGTAGCGCCGCTTGGAGTGCGCGCGCTACTGATAAACTTGTTTCAGCAGCGAGTTTCCACAGCCCGCGCTACTGCTACTTAGCAGCAGCGCCTGATTTTATAGCGCGCTGCCGGTAAGATTCTGTGTATAGGCTTTTCCCTAGTAGTGTCACCTCTCCTCCCCAACAACTAGATCTAGCTAGCTTTTTAGCCAACCACACATGCTCTCTCGATCGTTCTCTCTCATCATCTAATTAACCGCGTGCTCTCGGTCTCTCTCGGGAGATATATAGGTGAGTAAAAAGTTGTTCATTTCAAGAATGGGAATATGTGTCTGAATGAGAATATGTGTGTTTGGGATATATATATATATATATATATATGGTGAGATTTGTGCGAGTGACATATGCCCTCGAGTTGCTTATGTTTTGCCGAAATGTCGATTTATTTCGGTTTTGATGAATTTCGAGCAAACTCAATATGTCCTATTTTTAGGCAAGGTCATGACTCTGAAGCATGCATTATTTATTTTATAACCCTTTTGCTTGTTATACCATGTAGTCGGTCATGAAGGTGAGTGGATGGAAGGTGGAGCGGTACATGCAATCTGCGGTGATGGACATGTATGCAAATAATCGGACTAGGATTAGATGTCTGTGTGCAAGATGCAAGGAAGGAGTCCTTTTGGACCCTTTTGATCGTGGCACTTTGAAGGCGCACCTGCTGATGAATGGTTTTATGGATGGCTATACTTAGTGGATAAGTGAAGAAGAAGATGATGATGAGGACGTCCACATGGCAGGGAATAACGACATGGGGCTAGATGAAGAGATGACCGATCGACAAGAAGACGATGGCGCCGAACATGTCGGCGGGGAAGAGTCCGGAAATGACGACGGTGGCGGAGAAGATTCCGTACACGGCGAAGAAGAGTCCGGACATGGCGGAGAAGAGGCAGTGGTCACGCCGCAGTCTTCGACGCTACTAAGTGCAGTCGTGCAGGACCCTCATGTTCGAGACCTCCTTCGCAAGAGTACGACTAGTGAGAGAGATGCTTCTAGAGAGGAGGCCAAGATGGCGCAACTTGAAGTAGACTTGAGGACTCCATTGTATGATGGTTGCGATCCCGAGGTGACCCGCTTGAGTTTCACGCTCGAACTTCTAAAGACGAAGGCCAAAAACAAACAAACAGACAAAAGCCTCAATGAGCATTTGAAGTTTCTACATAATAAAGTTCTTCCCATGGGGGACCTGTCTCCTACTAGTGTCGAGGAGGCCAAGAAAATCGTTTGCCCTTTTGATGTGCCGCACATTAGGTACCACACATGTATCAACGATTGCATCATTTATCGGGGGGAGCACACGGAAAAAACCAGCTGTCCAGTGTGCAATGCTTCTCGATACAAGAAGGCAGAAAAGAAAGCTCCTCAGAAAGTTGTATGGTACTTTCCGATCACTCCCCGTCTGCAGCGGTACTTCGTAGATCCTAAGGAAGCAAAGCTCATGCGCTGGCACGCGGAGAGGAAGAAACCCGACGATGGAGATGATCCGAGGCTGAGACACCTCGTAGATGGTAGCCAGTGGAGAGCATTCAACGCCGTATTTGGATTTGCTGTAGAAGATCCAAGGAACATCGTGCTTGGTGCGAGTACCGATGGCATGAATCCATTTGGAAACCAGAACACCAACCACAGCACATGGCCCGTGTTTGTATGGATGTACAACCTCCCCCCATGGAAGTGCATGAAGACAAAGTACATACACATGAGCATGCTGATTCAAGGGCCAAAACAACCGGGAAATAGTATTGACCTGTATATGGGGCTTCTGCAAGAGGAGCTAGACACGTTATGGAAAACACTGGCATGGACATGGGATGCCAGCAAAGGAGAATATTTCCATATGAGAGCCGCGCTGATGACGACGGTGCACGACTATCTCCGTTATGGGTACACCTCAGGCCAGGTGTGCCACGGATACTGCAGATGCACGAGGTGCATGGATGATACAACGTCTCGGTAGCTGACGTTAACGAAAGAGGGCGGGTCTGGGAAAATAGTGTACAAGGGGCATCATAGATGGCTCAAGAAGGATGACCCGTGGAGAAAGCGTGGAGATCTATTCAATGGGTTGGCTGAGCTTTGAGGATCTCCACATAAGAGGAGTGACGCCGAAATCAAAGACCTGTTGAGAAACTGGGAACAATGACCCGCGCCGGGAAAGATCAAAAAGGCATCGGAGCTGCTAGCTCTTGAGCATGCATTGGTTTTCCCTTGAAGAGGAAAGAGTGATGCAGCAAAGTAGCGTAAGTATTTCTCTCAGTTTTTGAGAACCAAGGTATCAATCTAGTAGGAGACAACGCTCAGGTCACCTAGTACCTGCACAAACAATCAAGAACCTTACAACCAACGCGATAAAGGGGTTGTCAATCCCTTCACGGCCACTCGCAAAAGTGAGATCTAATAAAGATAGTAAAGTAAATATTTTTGGTATTTTTGTTGTATAGATTGGAAAGTAAAGATTGCAAAATAGTAAACGAGATGCGATGTAAATAAAAGAGATGCAATATAATAAGAAAGAGACCCGGGGGCCATAGGTTTCACTAGTGGCTTCTCTCAAGATAGCATGTATTACAGTGGGTGAACAAATTACTACTGAGCAATTGATAGAAAAGCGCATAGTTATGAGAATATCTAGGCAATAATCATGAATATAGGCATCATGTCCGTGTCAAGTAGATCGAAACGATTCTGCATCTACTACTAATACTCCACACATCGACCGCTATCCAGCATGCATCTAGAATATTAAGTTCATAAGAACAGAGTAACGCATTAAGCAAGATGACATGATGTAGAGGGATAAACTCAAGCAATATGATATAAACCCCATCTTTTTATCCTCAATGGCAACAATACAATACGTGCCTTGCTGCCCCTACTATCACTGGGAAAGGACACCGCAAGACTGACCCAAAGCTAAGTACTTCTCCCATTGCAAGAAAGATCAATCTAGTAGGCCAAACTAAACCGATAATTCGAAGAGACTAGCAAAGATATCAAAGCATGCATATAAAAATTCAGAGAAGAACCAAATAACATTCATAGATAATCTTGTTCATAAACCCACAATTCATTAGATCTCGGCAAACACACTTCAAAAAGTATTACATCGAATAGATCTTCAAGAACGTCGAGGAGAACTTTGCATTGAGAATCAACATCGAATCGACATTTTTAGGGCGCCCCCACCCTTGTGGGCCCCTCGTGGCTCCACCGACCTACTTCCTCCTCCTATATATACCCATGTACACCGAAACCAACCAGGAGCACCATGAAACCCTATTTCCACCGCCGCAACCTTCTGTACCCATGAGATCCCATCTTGGGGCCTTCTACATCATGGAGGGCTTCTACATCAACACCATAGTGTCTCTGATGATGTGTGAGTAGTTTACCTCAGACCTTCGGGTCCATAGTTATTAGCTATATGGCTTCTTCTCTCTCTTTTGATCTCAATACAAAGTTTTCCTCGATCTTCTTGGAGATCTATTCGATGTAACTCTTTTTGTGGTGTGTTTGTCGAGATCCGATGAATTGTGGGTTTATGATCAAGATTATCAATGAACAATATTTGAATCTTCTCCAAATTCCTTTATGTATGATTGGTTATCTTTGCAAGTCTCTTCGAATTATCAGTTTGGTTTGGCCTACTAGATTGATCTTTCTTGCCATGGGAGAAGTGCTTAGCTTTGGGTTCTATCTTGCGTTGCTCGATCCCAGTGACATAAGGGGAAACGACACGTATTGTATTGTTGCCATCGAGGATAAAAAGATGGGGTTTATATCATATTGCTTGAGTTTATCCCTCTACATCATGTCATCTTGCCTAATGCATTACTCTGTTCTTAAGAACTTAATACTCTAGATGCATGCTGGATAGCGGTTGATGTGTGGAGTAATAGTAGTAGATGTAGGCAGGAGTCGGTCTACTTGTCATGGACGTGATGCCTATATAAATGATCATGCCTAGATATTCTCATAATTATGCACTTTTCTATCAATTGCTCGACAGTAATTTGTTCACCCATCGTAATACTTATGCTATCTTGAGAGAAGACACTAGTGAAACCTATGGCCCTCGGGTATATTTTCCATCATATAAGTTTCCAATCTATTTTTACTTTGTAATCTTTACTTTCAATCTTTATCATAAAAATACCCAAAATATTATCATCTCTACCAGATCTCACTTTTGCAAGTGGCCGTGAAGGGATTGACAACCCCTTTATCGCGTTGGTTGCAAGGTTCTTATTTGTTTGTGTAGGTACGATGGACTTGCGTGTGGCCTCCTACTGGATTGATACCTTGGTTCTAAAAAATCGAGGGAAATACTAACGCTATTTTGCTGCCTCACCCTTTCCTCTTCAAGGAAAAAACCAACGCATACTCAAGAGGTACCAAGAAGGATTTCTGATGCCGTTGCCGGGGAGTCTACGCACAAGTCAAGACATACCAAGTACCCATCACAAACACTTATCCCTCGCATTACATTATTTTCCATTTGCCTCTCGTTTTCCTCTCCCCCACTTCACCCTTGCCGTTTTATTCGCCCTCTCTTTCCGTTCGCCTCTTTTTCGCTTGCTTCTTGTTGCCTGTTTACTGATGTCTACTACACAACCTTCTTCTTGTAGACGTTGTTGGGCCTCCAAGTGCAGAGGTTTGTAGGACTGTAGCAAATTTCCTTCAAGTGGATGACCTAAGGTTTATCAATCCGTGGGAAGCGTAGGATGAAGATGGTCTCTCTCAAGCAACCCTGCAACCAAATAACAATGAGTCTCTTGTGTCCCCAACACACCCAATACAATGGTAAATTGTATAGGTGCACTAGTTCGGCGAAGAGATGGTGATACAAGTGCAATATGGATAGTAGATAATGGTTTTTGTAATCTGAAAATATAAAAACAGTAAGGTAACTAATGATAAAAGTGAGCACAAACGCTATTGCAATGTATTGAAACAAGGCCTAGGGTTCATACTTTCATTAGTGCAAGTCCTCTCAACAATAATAACATAATTGGATCATATAACTATCCCTCAACATGCAACAAAGAGTCACTCCAAAGTCACTAATAGTGGAGAACAAACGAGGAGATTATGGTAGGGTACGAAACCAGCTCAAAGTTACCCTTTCTGATCGATCTATTCAAGAGTCCGTAGTAAAATAACACGAGCTATTCTTTCCATTCAATCTATCATAGAGTTCGTACTAGAATAACACCTTAAGACACAAATCAACCAAAACCCTAATGTCACCTAGATACTTCAATGTCACCTCAAGCATCCGTGGGTATGATTATAAGATATGCATCACACAATCTCAGATTCATCTATTGAACCAACACAAAGAACTTCAAAGAGTGCCCCAAAGTTTCTACCAGAGAGCAAGACGAAAACGTGTGCCAACCCCTATGCATAAGTTCACGAGGTCACGGAACTCGCAAGTTGATCACCAAAACATACATCAAGTGGATCACGTGATATCCCATTGTCACCACAGATAAGCACATGCAAGACATACATCAAGTGTTCTCAAATCCTTAAAGACTCAATCCGATAAGATAACTTCAAAGGGAAAACTCAATCCATCACAAGAGAGTAGAGGGAGAGAAACATCATAAGATCCAACTATAATAGCAAAGCTCGCGATACATCAAGATCGTACCACCTCAAGAACACGAGAGGGAGAGAGAGAGAGAGATCAAACACATAGCTACTGGTACATACCTCAGCCCCGAGGGTGAACTACTCCCTCCTCATCATGGAGAGCACCGGGATGATGAAGATGGCCACCGGAGAGGGATTCCCCCCTCCGACAGGGTGCCGGAACGGGTCTAGATTGGTTTTCGGTGGCTACGGAGGCTTCTGGCGGCGGAACTGCCGATCTATTCTGTCCCCCGATGTGTATATGGATATATATATATAGGTGAAAGAAGTCGGTCAGGCGAGCCCCGAGGGTGGGGGGCGCGCCTCCCTGCCTTGTGGCCACCTCGAAGCTTCCTTGACTTCAACTCCAAGTCTCCTGGATCACGCTCCCGAAGGTTTCATTCCGTTTGGACTATGTTTGATATTCCTTTTCTGCGAAACACTGAAATTGGTACTGGGCTCTGGGTTAATAGGTTAGTCCCAAAAAATAATATAAAAGTGCATAATAAAGCCCATAAACATCCAAAACAGATAATATAATAGCATGGAACAATCAAAAATTATAGATAAGTTGGAAAGTGCAACTGGCACATATCATTTGCCCTTATGGCCCTGCCTAAAAATGTTGATCCTTACCTTAAAAGGTTGGAAGAAATTGAAAACAACGTCAGAAGCTTTATGACTTTGCAATTTTAACATAATAATTTCTTTAGAAATGAGCTTAAAGAATAAAAATGCTGTATGGAATACATGAATAAAGAGCTTGATGATATGTCTAAGGAATTTTATGGCTTGAGATCTTAGTTTGCTCATCTTGAAAAATTAATAGCCCAAATTTCGGATAAGCAGGCCACCTTAATCAATAAGATGGCCGCTAAATCCGAAGATCTAGAGGGTAATAAGGATGAAGATCTAAAAGTAATTGATGTGTCCCCGATTAAATCTTTGTTTTGCAATATGAATCTTGATAATGATGGGACTGGAGATGAGCCAACTTTAGTTAAAAGGCGTCCCAATGATTCGGAGTTTTTAGATCTTGATGCAAAAATTGGTAAAAGTGGGATTGAAGAGGTCAAAACTATACATAGAAATGAACCCACTATATTGGATTTCAAGGAATTTAATTAAGATAATTGTTGTTTAATAGATTGTATTTCCTTGTTGCAATCCGTGCTAAATTCTCCGCATGCTTATGGTCAAAATAAACCTTTTACTAAACATATCGTTGATGCTTTAATGCAATCTTATGAAGAAAAGCTTGAATTGGAAGTTTATATCCCTAGAAAACTTTATGATGAGTGGGAACCTACTATTAAAATTAAAATTAAAGATCATGAATGCTATGCTTTGTGTGATTTGGGTGCTAGTGTTTCCACGATTCCAAAAACTTTGTGTGATATGTTAGGTTTCCATGAATTTGATGATTGTTCTTTAAACTTGCACCTTGCGGATTCCACCATTAAGGAACCTATGGGAAGAATTAATGATGTTCTTATTGTTGCAAATAGGAATTATGTGCCCGTAGATTTCATTGTCCTTGATATAGATTGCAATCCTTCATGTCCTATTATTCTTGGTAGACCTTTCCTTAGAACGATAGGTGCAACTATTGATATGAAAGAAGGGAATATTAGATTCCAATTCCCGTTAAGGAAAGCCATGGAACACTTTCCTGGAAATAAAATAAAATTACCTTATGAATCTATTATTAGAACTACTTATGGATTGCCTACCAAAGATGACAATACCTAGATCTATCCTTGCCTTTATGCCTAGCTAGGGCGTTAAACGATAGTGCTTGTTAGGAGGCAACCCAATTTTATTTTTGTTTCTTGTTTTTTGGTTCTTTTAGTAATAAATAATCCATCTAGCTTCTGTTTAGACGTGGTTTTATGTTTTAATTAGTGTTTGTGCCAAGTAGAACCTTTGGAAAGACTTGGGTGAAGTCTTTTTAATCTTGCTGTAAAAAACATAAACTTTAGCGCTCACCAGATTAGCTACAACGTTTTACTGGAGAGTGATATTTAGTTGATCCTTTTTCCAGATGATTAATAGATAAATTCCGCACGTCCATCAATTTATTTTAGAATTTTTGGAGTTCCAGAAGTATGCGTTTGATACAGATTACTACAGATTGTTCTGTTTTTGACAGATTCCGTTTTTCGTGTGTTGTTTGCTTATTTTGATGAATCTATGGCTAGTATAGGAGGTTATGAACCATAGAGAAGTTGGAATAAAGTAGGCTTAACACAAATATAAATAAATAATGAGTTCATTACAGTACCTTGAAGTGGTGTTTTGTTTTCTTTCGCTAACGGAGCTCACGAGATTTTCTGTTAAGTTTTGTGTTGTGAAGTTTTCAAGTTTTGGGTAAAGATTTGATGGATTATGGAACAAGGAGTGGCAACAGCGTAAGCTGGGGGATGACCAAGGCACCCCAAGGTAAAATCCAAGGACAACCAAAAAGCCTAAGCTTGGGGATCACTAGTAGAAAAGGGGGCAACGGTCCAGGCTGGGTCAGCCCATTAGTCCCGGTTCAGGCCAGAACCGGGACCAATGGGGGCATTGGACCCGGTTCGTGATCCCAGGGGGCCGGCCGGGCCACGTTAGCCATTGGTCCCGGTTCATCTGGACCTTTTGGTCCCGGTTGGTGGGACGAACCGGGACCAGTGGGCCTTGTGCCTGGCCCACCACCATTGGTCCCGGTTGGTGGCTTGAACCGGGACCAAAGGCTCCCCTTTAGTCCCGGTTCATGCCACCAACCGGGACCAATGAGGTGCCTATATATACCCCCTTGCGTAAGAGCAGAGCACACTGCTCTGTTTTTTTCTGGCCGAGGGGGAGAGGTCTTGGTGGTGCTCTAGCTCACCTCCTATGCACACAAGGTGTTCGATGGAATGCCCCAGCCACACTAATTAAGCTTTCTCCTCTCCAAGCTCGACCTCCAAGCTCCATTTTCCTCAATATTTGTCTAGGTTTAGCGGTCCGTCACGCCCCGTCCCCGTCTTCACCGCTGTCGATCACCCGCGCCAAGCTCATCGCCGGCACCACCGTGGTGAGCCTCTTGTTCTTATCTTCTTTCTGAAAGGAAAATATTCTTACTTGTATGTTTACATAGATACTTGTATTATTTTCTTACTTTTATTATTGCATATTATATAGTGCGATGGTTTTGGTATCCGCCCCCGACGGCCCTCGTCCGGTCTATGATTCGGATGTGGTATATATATATATTATCTTTATAACTATTGGTTCATTTATTGTTTATGAAAATTATGCCGACCAACGTGACATAGATTTTATTTATGTAGGATGTATGTGAATCGGAAATTCCAACCGACCCTATTGTCGAGAAGTTAAATTTAGTTGAAGAAGAAAACAATTTGTTGAAGGAAAAAATAAAAAAATTGAGGAGGAGAAGATGATATTGGAGTTGCATGTTGCGGATGTCGTCGATGATCACAAGATCAAGATGGATGCGATGCGCTTGAAGATTAGAAAGATTAGAAAATATGCCATTCATACCGAGGCTTGGTATCATTATGTCGTTGGATCAATTGTTACCTTGGTTGCAATTATGATCGCATTTGTTTTCGCATTGAAATGTTTTACATAGTTTCAATGTATGGTTTAATTAATTAGATGCTCTGGAGAGCTATATGTTGTTAGATGAGAACTATGTATGTACTTTTGTTTTAATGTGATAATGAGCTTCTATTAATTTGGACACTTAATTATATATAATGCACGCAGATGAACCGACAATGGATGTACGGTGATAGACACACCTCCGAGTACATTAAGGGCGTGCATGAGTTTCTCAATGCGGCTGAGGCAAACAAGAAGAATGGTTTTATGTGTTGTCCATGCACTGAATGTGGGAATACGAGGTCTTACTCAAACTGGAAAATCCTTCACTCCCACCTGCTTTACAAGGGTTTCATGCCACACTATAATGTTTGGACGAGGCACAGAGAAATAGGGGTTATGATGGAAGACGGCGAAGAAGATGAGTACGATGACAACTATGTGCCCCCTGAATACGGTGATGCTGCAACGGGGGGATCTGGTGAAGATCAAGAGGAACCAGACGATGTTCCCAATGATGCTGCAACGGGTGAAGCTGCTGAAGATCAAGAGGAACTAGACGATGTGCCCGATGATGATGATCTCCGCCGGGTCATTGTCGATGCAAGGACGCAATGCGAAAGTCAAAAGGAGAAGCTGAAGTTCGATCGCATGTTAGAGGATCACAAAAAAGGGTTGTACCCCAATTGCGAAGATGGCAACACAAAGCTCGGTACCGTACTGGAATTGCTGCAGTGGAAGGCAGAGAATGCTGTGGCTGACAAAGGATTTGAGAAGCTACTGAAAATATTGAAGAAGAAGCTTCCAAAGGATAACGAATTGCCCGACAGTACATACGAAGCAAAGAAGGCCGTATGCCCTCTAGGATTGGAGGTGGAGAAGATACATGCATGCCCTAATGACTGGATCCTCTACCGCGGTGCATACAAGGATCTGAACGCATGCCTGGTATGCGGTGCATTGCGGTATAAGATCAGACGAGATGACCCTGGTGATGTTGACGGCGAGCCCCCCAAGAAGAGGGTTCCTGCGAAGGTGATGTGGTATGCTCCTATAATACCACGGTTGAAATGTCTGTTCAGAAACGAAGAGCATGCCAAGTTGATGCGATGGCACAGTGAGGACCGGAAGAAAGACGGGAAGTTAAGAGCACCCGCTGACGGGTCGTAGTGGAGAAAAATCGAGAGAAAGTACTGGGATGAGTTTGCAAAGGACCCAAGGAATGTATGGTTTGCTTTAAGGGCGGATGGCATTAATCCTTTCGGGGAGCAGAGCAGCAATCAAAGCACCTGGCCCGTGACTCTATGTATGTATAACCTTCCTCCTTGGATGTGCATGAAGCGGAAGTTCATTATGATGCCAGTTCTCATCCAAGGCCCTAAGCAACCCGGCAATGACATTGATGTGTACCTAAGGCCATTAGTTGAAGAACTTTTACAGCTGTGGAATGGAAACGGTGTACGTACGTGGGATGAGCACAGACAGGAGGAATTTAACCTAAAGGCGTTGATGTTCGTGACCATCAACGATTGGCCCACTCTTAGTAACCTTTCAGGACAGACAAACAAAGGATACCACGCATGCACGCACTGTTTAGATGACACTAAAAGTATATACCTGGACAAATGCAGGAAGAATGTGTACCTGGGCCATCGTCGATTTCTTCCGACCAACCATCAATGTCGAAAGAAAGGCAAGCATTTCAAAGGCGAGGCAGATCACCAGAAGAAGCCCGCCATGTGTACTGGTGATCACGTACTTGCTATGGTCAATGATTTACACGTAATCTTTGGAAAGGGTCCCGGCGGACTAGCTGTTCCGAATGACGCTGAGGGACACACACCCATGTGGAAGAAGAAATCTATATTTTGGAACCTACCCTACTGGAAAGACCTAGAGGTCCGCTCTTCAATCGACGTGATGCACGTGACGAAGAACCTTTGCGTGAACCTGCTAGGCTTATTGGGCGTGTATGAGAAGACAAAAGATACACCTGAGGCACGGGAGGACCTGCAACGTTTGCACGAAAAAGACGGCATGCCTTCGAAGCAGTATAAAGGTCCTGCCAGCTACGCTCTTACGAAAGAAGAGAAAGAAATCTTCTTTGAATGCCTGCTCAGTATGAAGGTCACGACTAGCTTCTCGTCGAATATAAAGGGAATAATAAATATGCCAGAGAAAAAGTTTCAGAACCTAAAGTCTCATGACTGCCATGTGATTATGACGCAACTGCTTCCAGTTGCATTGAGTGGGCTTCTACCGGAAAACGTCCGATTAGCCATTGTGAAGCTATGTGCATTCCTCAATGCAATCTCTCAGAAGGTGATCGATCCAGAAATCGTACCAAGGCTAAGGAGTGATGTGGCGCAATGTCTTGTCAGTTTCGAGCTGGTGTTCCCACCATCCTTCTTCAATATCATGAAGCACGTCCTAGTTCATCTAGTCGACGAGATTGTCATCCTGGGGCCCGTATTTCTACACAATATGTTCCCCTTTGAGAGGTTCATGCGAGTCCTGAAGAAATATGTCTGTAACCGCACTAGGCCAGAAGCCACTACAGGAATCAGACAGTTTGCCGTCAGGCTAGTACAGACGGCAAAGACTTTGCCGTCACCTGGCCGACGGCAAAGTGTGACGGCAAAGGCAAAGTTGGCAAAGAGTACTTTGCCGCCAGTTCTTTATCGGGCAGACGGCAAAGTCGTTGCCGTCAGCCAACCATAAATTTGCCGTCTCCGGCGGAAATACCAGACGGCAAAGCACGCGGTCTTTGCCGTCAGTCAAACGTGTGTTTTGCCGTCATCAGGACAGAATAGTAGACGACAAAGATTGTATTCTATTTTTTCTAAATGACGTCAGCTCAAAGCATCTCGCCGGACACATGCATTTTTTAGTCTCATATAACCGTAAGCGTAAGCCAAATCATCACATACATTTTTAGTCTCACAATATTTCATTTGTGCCATTTCTAGTAGTGCGACAATCATCTGTGAATATATAACAAAATCTGATTACAAGTTACAGATTGTGTCAGCTTCGATCCTTCAAAAACAAAAACGCCAGAGAACTGCGGCCTAAGCCGGCTGCCTTCCGAGCAACGGGTAGGACCGGAGACACCCCATCGCCGGGGCGCTTAGTGAAGGAGGACCCGGTCGAGGCTGGCGGGGCGCGCGTGGTGACGGAGGATGCGTTCAGGGCCGGCGCGCGTCGCGACGGAGGAGGCCGGCGGGGCACGTGCGGCGACGAAGGACGCGGTCAGGGCCGGAGCGCGTGGCGACAGAGGACGAGGTCGAGGCCGGCGGAGCACGCGTGGTGACGAAGGACGTGGTCGGGGCCGGCGTGTGGCGATGAAGGACGCGGTCGTGGACAGCGTGGCGTGCGTGGCAAAAGAGGACATAGTCGGGGCCGGCGCATGGGCGGAGGCGGGTGGACGCGGGTAGCGCGCGGACGGCGAGCCGAGGCGGGTGGATGCGGGCGGCGTGTGGACGACGAGTGGATGCGATTGGCCGCGCGGGAGGTGCGCGGACGCGGGCGGACAGCGGAGGCGAGCGGAGGCGGGTAGACCCGGGTGGCCAGCGGAGGTGAGCGAAGGCGGGCGGCGCACAGACATGGGCAGCAGCTTTCTGGTGAGGCGAGCGGTGGCGGCTAGCGCGAGCGGAGAGAGACGGGCGTGGGAAGAGAGATGGGGGAGAGGATAAGATGGGTGAGGCGAGGGATGGGCAGAGAGAGGGGTGGGCCAGAGGGTGGGGACGCGCCTGGGTGCGTGCGTCATGAGGTGAGAGAGAGGCCGGTTGGGAGTCTTTGGATGCTGCAGATGATGCCAGCTCATCGATCCAGGAGACCGATCCGCGTGTTGTGTTTCTTTGCTTTGCCGTCTGCTTTTTTTATTACAGACGGCAAAGTATGCTCTTTGCCGTCTGTACAAAAAAAGCAGACGTGAAATATCTTTGCCGTGTGTGTTTTTAATTACAGACGGCAAAGTATGCTCTTTGCCATCTGTATTTTTTTCGCAGACGGCAAAGTCTGTTTTGCCGTTAGTAAATTTTTAGCAAACGGCAAAGTGAGCCGTTTGCCGTCTGCAGTTGATGGCAAAATTGGTCTTTGCCGTCAGGCCCGACCAAAAACGGATGGCAAAGACAGCCACAGACGGCAAATTAGCTGATTCCTGTAGTGGAAGCATCTCCATGGGCCATCAAACGGAGGATGCTATCGGGTTTTGTGTTGACTTCATTCCTGACCTTAAGAAGATAGGTCTCCCTAAATCGCGGTATGAGGGGAGACTGACTGGAAAAGGCACTCTTGGAAGTGACTCAATAATATGTAGGGACGGATATTCTTGGTCTCAAGCACACTACACAGTTCTACAGAACTCTACCTTGGTGACCCCGTATGTCGATGAACACAAGAACAGTCTGCGCTCCAAACACCCGGAGCAGTGCGACGACTGGATTACATGTGAAGACATCAGGACTTTTAGCAGTTGGTTGGAAACACGTCTCAGAGGTGACAACACTGTTTGTGATGAGCTGTACTTGTTGTCCAAGGGACCATCTTTGACTGTATTGACTTACAAAGGATAGGAGATAAATGGGAATACATTTTACACGATCGCCCAAGATCAAAAGAGCACCAACCAAAACAACGGTGTCCGCTTTGATGCAGCAACCGAGAGTGGAAAGGACACATATTATGGTTACATAGTGGACATATGAGAACTTGACTATGGACATGATTTTAAGGTCCCTTTGTTTAAGTGCAAATGGGTCAATCTGTCAGGCGGTGGGGTACAGGTAGACCCACAGTACGGAATGACAACAGTGGATCTGAAAAATCTTGGGTACACTGACGAACCGTTCGTCCTAGCCAATGATGTGGCACAGGTTATCTATGTGCAGGACATGTCTACCAAACCGAGAAAAAGAAAAGATAAGAAAGCGAATACATCATACGATGAGCCAAAGCGCCACATAGTTCTTTCAGGAAAAAGGGATATCCTGGGAGTGGAGGGCAAGACAGACATGTCTGAAGATTATGAAAAGTTTCATGAAATTCCTCCCTTCAATGTCAAGGCTGACCCAAGCATCCTGATAAACGATGAAGATTATCCATGGTTACGGCGCAATAAGCAAATGACACAAGCGAAGAAAAAGTGAAGACTTTCTCCAGCAACTATTATGATGATACCATGCCAACTTTGTAACACACGAGTATGCTATGCCAACTTTTTCAGAGTTCATTTGAAACCTATGAATTTAGGTGGAATTTTCTCTATAGGTGCATCTATGTTCATTTTTTTAGTAAAGTTAATCACAAATTTCAAAGAATTCAAATTTTAACTATTCAAATTTGAAAACTAATGACACTAACAAAAAGTTTATAATTTTTCTAAAACTAATGGCACTAACAAAAAGTTTATAATTTTGCTGACCTAAAAGCAAAAAGAATTAAAAAATAAAGCAAAAAACAAAAGAAAATAAATAATACAGAAAACAAAACAAAAAAACTGAAAAAATATAAAAATAGCAACAATAAGTATTTTGTTGTAAGTAGAAACAAAATAAAATAAATAAAGCAATAGAGAAAACAAAAAACTAAAAAAGTGTTTTCAAATTTGAAAACTAATGGCACTAACACAAAGTTTATAATTTTTCTAAAACTAAAAGCAAAAAGAATAAAAAATAAAGCAAAATTACCAAATTGGGTATAATGATAAAACACAGTAATATTAAATAGGAGGAAAAAGAATGACTCAAAAATCAGTTTTTATAGTAAAGTTATTCATAAACTAGTGATTCACACAAATTTTAAAAAATTCAAATTTAAACTATTCAAATTTTAAAACTAATGGCACTAACAGAAAGTTTATAATTTTTGTGACCTAAAAGAAAAAAATCACTAAAAAACTATAAGTATTTAGTTCTAAGTACAAATGAAAAAACAAATAGTAAAAAAATGCCACCTACTGGGCCACCACGGCCTGAATACGACTAGAAGCCCATCCATGGGCCAGGATTCAGGCCCGCAGAAGGCCCAGCAGGCCTACAGGCATAGCGGTGTGAGATTAGGCCCAAAGGTCTGCAGTTCTGAGGAGTTCGATGGAGAGGGCGGGGCAGCGCTTATAAACAGGTGTGGCCGCTCCTCAGCTAGTGAGGTGGGACTAAACATCCCACCGCACCGCGGCTTTGGCAGGCACATGCCTTTGGTCCCGGTTGATGGCACCAACCGGGACTAAAGGGGGCATTGGTCACGGTTCGTGGCACAAACCGTGACAATGCCCCCCTTTAGTCCCGGTTGGTGCCACTAACCGGGCCAAAGGCCGCCGCTTCCCGCCCTTTGGGCTGCTGAAAGAGGCCTTTGGTCTCGGTTGGTGGCACCAACCGGGACTAAAGGTGGCATTGGTCCCGGTTGGTGCCACGAACCGGGACCAATGCTTCGTCTATATAACTAGCACTTGTGAAAATTTGCATTCAGTTCGTCTTCCCCGCCCGGACGCCGTCGCCACCCCGCGCCGCCCCGACTCCGTCGCCGCGCGCCACCCGGCGCCCTCGCGGTCACCTTCCCGCGCCGCCCCGACGCCATCGCCGCCCCGCGTCGCGCCCCTACGCCGTCGCCGCCCCGCGTCGCCACCCCGACGCCGTCGCCGCCCCGCCTCTGCCTCGCCGTCGCCGCCCCGCGCTGCCGTCGCCTCTCGCTTTGGTCAGGGCCGGCACTGCCCCCTCTTCCCCCCTGTTTTTTTTTGCAAATTCATATATGTTTTTTCCTGATTATATGTATATGTATAGTATATGTATGTGTGTATATGTATGCAAAAGATAGATAGTATTTTTTTCTGTTCATAGATTTTTTGGTGATATTGATTATTGTAAATATGCAAATGTTTGCATATTCATATGAACAATGAATTAGGCAAAACCTTTACTTTTTTTCTAAAATTTCTATTTGAACATTATTTAAAAAAAAACAAGCAATACTACTTCATGTATTTTTAAGAAGGAAGAAGAAGAAAAAGAATGAGAGGAAAAGGAAATAAGAAGAGGAAGAAAGGAGAAGAAAAGGGGAGAGGAAGACGAGGAGAAATAAATAAGAAGAAGAAAAAAGAAGAAAAAGAAGAGGAGAAGAAGAAAGGAATAGAGGAGAAGAAGAGAAAAATATCTCCTCTTTTTTTCTACTTTTTTTTCTTCGACATGTGTGGGGGGTCGATATACCCCCTCCCGATAACTTCAACACGAGGGGGGGGCGATATACCCCCTCTCCGATAATATTATTTTCCCATGTATGTATGTCGTGTCGATATAAACTCCCGATAACTTCAACCACTACAAGAAATATGTCAACTTATGACCTTCTGTCAGTGACCCTCGAAGAATTGGTCATAAATTTATGACCATTTTAGACCAATTGGTCAAAAGCTGTTCAGGGAGCTCCAAAACCCTAAACCATTGCGATCATTTTGGTCAGAAAGGTCGTAATTTCCTTACACGAAATGGTCACAAAGCAAACAGTTCTAGTCCGCTGCCTTATTTCTAGTTGTTAATGACCAACATAGATGGTCATAGCCTTGTAGATTGTGGTGGGTTGTGATGACTAGGCGCCATCTCATCAGTTTTGCCTATGTGTCATGTCCATGTGGCAGTTTCTGCCCTAGGTTGTGAAGCAACCTATATTTCTATCATTCCCAAAATTCCCAAAAAAATCTCATAAATTCTTTGGGGCATATCTTCATCAAATATGTAAAAATACTTCCTTGCCTAGCTCAAAACTAATTCAACAATATTCATTTTCCTATTCTGTTCACAATAACACTTTATGAAGGAAGTGCTATTTATATATTCTTGATTGCACTCAGAATTTTTGGGCACTCTTTCCTATCCAAATCATTACCGCATGATAAAATTCAGCTCCATTTGCCTAGCAAATCTTCCTCGGCAAATTTCCAAAGTTTTTGTCCACCTAGAAGCATTGTGAAGGAAGTACCTTTTTTATATCTCTAAATGACATGAAATTTGTACAGTTCCTTCATATGCCCAAATTATCACCCTCCTCCAAATTGCATCTCAGTCAAATCATCTATGTGAGCCCAGGTTCAATTTATATTTTATGGCCGAATTGGCACGTTGCAAAGCAAGTGTTATATAGACCCCTCCTATTACCCTCAAACTTTTCGGGCACTCTTCCATACCCAAATCATTGCCACATGATAATATTTAGCTCAATTTTCCTAGTAAATCTTCCTCGGGAAATTTCCAAAGTTTCTACCTCGAGAGAAGCTTTGTGAAGTAAGTACTAGCTAGGCTTACCCAAATGATCTGAAAATTTACCAGCGCATGACCGTACCTAAGTAACTTACCTACACCAATTTTGAGCTCATTTCATTCAACCAATCTCTCTCACTAGTTTTCCCAAGTTTCTGTCCACAAAAGAGCATTGTGAAGGAAGTACTACTTTGGCATGTCCAAATGGTATCAATTTTCTACAATGCTTTCCTATTCCCAAATAACCATCCTCCACAAAATTTCAGCTCACTCCATTCATTATTTTGAGCCCAGCTTCAACATTCATATTTTTGTCCAGCGTGGTACTTTGTAAAGCAAGTACCACCTAGGATCCTCCTTTTGAGCTAAAAATTTGTTAAGACATTCTCCTTAGTACATGATCATCCTCAGCTAAAACTCACGCCCATTGGCCATGTGCATTTCCCGTACCGCTAATCAAACACGTGGCTGCTAATTCATGTTTGAGCATCGATCGGTCTCCTCGTGAGAATCTTATGTTGTAATTTTCTTCCTAGCACCAACCTGGGGAGTGCCCAACCCACTAGACATGCCTAGGCCGCCCAGAACACATGGCAACATTACGGTCACACGGTGACCACACGACAGGCATGCGAGTTTACGCGCTCTAGAGTTGGGGCCCTCGGCCACCGCCCAAACCTCGACGTATCGCCACCAAACCATGTATTTATGATTAAATAGGTCCTTATGTAACTAGAAATGATTTTTGAAAAAATAAATAGCAAACTATGAGGCAGCTGCAGTTTAAATTTGACCCGCTTCCAACTGAATCGGCGGAAATTTGTCTTTTTCACGAGAGGTGGATCAAAATTTTTTACACCCAATCATTTGGTCAATTGTGCATTAAATATGGCCTAGTATTTTATAAAAATTATTTGGTCCAATTTTGCAACATTTATTTGGTAGTTCCTTCACAAAAAACCTCCTTTCGGGCACTCGAAAAATGGAAAATGGTTTTTTCGTCCAACGAAAATGAAAACTTCCTTAGGCAACATTGTTTGCCATTCCAATATGCACCCTTGTGCACAATATGAGATCATTTGAACAAACTATGCCATGAATGAGGCCATAAGATTGATCATTTGGCTTGAAAGCCATTGATCTCCACACGTGACAGCTCGTTTCTGAGAACACTTTTTAAAAATAATTGCCGTATTACAAGTTTGTTATTTTTCCTGGGAACTTGGCCACATATAATGACACAATGTGAAGGTTTCCCAATTTTTTGATTTTTTTTGAATTTTTTATGCCCGTTTCAAAATGCGGTCAAAACGACGGGAATGACCGTTCCTAGCTAGTGGTTGAATCTTGGATTTTTTTGGTGTTTCTCTGATTAAATAGGTACTTATTTAACTAGAAATGATTTTTGTAAAAAATAAATAGCAAACTATGATGCAGCTGCAGTTCAAATTTGACCCGCTTCCTACTGAATTGACGGAAATTTGTCTTTTTCACGAGAGGTGGATCAAAACTTTGTACACCCAACCATTTTGTCAATTGTGCATTAAATATGGCCTAGTATTTTAGAAAAATGATTTGGTCCAATTTTGCAACAATTATTTGGGAGGTCCTTCACAAAAAAAATCTCCTTTTGGGCACTCAAAAAATGGAAAATGGTTCTTTGGTCCAAAGAAAATGAAAACTTCCTTAGGCAACATTGTTTTCCATTCCAATATGCACCCTTGTGCATAATATGAGATCATTTGAACAAACTATGCCATGAATGTGGCCAGAAGATTGATCATTTGGCTTGAAAGCCATTGATCTCCACATGTGATAGCTCGTTTCTGAGAACACTTTTTAAAAATAATTGCCGTATTACAAGTTTGTTATTTTTCCTGGGAACTTGGCCACATATAATGACACAATGCGAAGGTTTCCCAATTTTTTGATTTTTTTTTGAATTTTTTATGCCCGTTTCAAAATGCGGTCAAAACGGCGGGAATGACCGTTCCTAGCTAGTGGTTGAATCTTGGAATTTTTTTGGTGTTTCTCTGATTAAATAGGTACTTATGTACCTAGAAATGATTTTTGTAAAAAATAAATAGCAAACTATGATGCAGCTGCAGTTCAAATTTGACCCGCTTCCTACTGAATCGAAGGAAATTTGTCTTTTTCATGAGAGGAGGATCAAAACTTTTTACACCCAACCATTTGGTCAATTGTGCATTAAATATGGCCTAATATTTTAGAAAAATGATTTGGTCCAATTTTGCAACAATTATTTGGGAGGTCCTTCACAAAAAACCCTCCTTTCGGGCACTCGGAATATGGAAAATGAATTTTCCGTGCAAAGAAAATAAAAACTCCCTTAGGAAACAATGTTTGGAATTCCAATATGCACCCTTGTGCACAACATGAGATCATTTGAACAAACTATGCCATGAATGTGGCCATAAGATTGATCATTTGGCTTGAAAGCCATGAATCTTCACGCATGATAGCTCATTTCTGAGAACACTTTTTTTAAAATAATTGTCGTATTACAAGTTTATTATTTTTCCTGGAAACTTGGCCACATATAATGACACAATGTGAAGGTTTCCCAATTTTTTGATTTTTTTGAATTTTTTATACCCGTTTCAAAATGCGGTCGAAACGGCGGGCTTGACCGTTCCCAGCTAGTGGTTGAATCTTGGAAAACTTTTGATGTTTCTTTGATTAAATAGATACTTATGTACCTAGAAATGATTTTTCGAAAAAATAAAGAGCAAACTATGAGACAGTTGTAGTTCAAATTTGACCCGCTCCGTACTGAATCAGCAGGAATTTGTCTTTTTCACGGGAGGTGGATCGAAACTTTTGACACACAACCATTTGGTCAATCGTGCATTAAATTTGTCCTAGTATTTTAGAAAATTGATTTTGTCTAATTTTGCAACAAATATATGGTAGGTCCTTCACAAAAGAACTCATTTCGGGCACTCAGAAAATGGAAAATTGATTTTTCGTGCAAAGGAAATAAAAACTCCCTTTGTCAATATTGTTTGCAAATCCAAGATGTAAACTTGTGCACAATATGATATCATTTGAACAAATATTTGATAGGACTTTCATAAAAAAACCTCATTTTGAGCATTGAAAAATGGAATGAAATTTTTATCTTGAATTGATCACGACTAATTTATATGGTCATAAGGTCATCAAATGGTTTGCTACGTTCTGATTGGTCCATGAGCATATCACGCAGATCATGCATCAACCGCCGTAGGATGTTTCCGGATCCAACGGCAGCCCTCACCCCCTCAGCCAACCGCAGCCCAACTACCCAAACCCTAACCCAGACCCGCACTCCTCCTCCCTCGGCTCCTCGCCACCGCCACCTCCTCCCCCTTCCAGACCGCGACAGAGCGAGAGCTCGCATCCTCCCTTACAGATCGCTGCCGCCACCTCCCTTCCGGCGGAGCTCGCCGCCGTCCATGGCCTCCTCCACGCACTTTCTCACCCCTCCCCTTTCCTCACCAGGAGGGAGAGAAGAACCCGAGGGAGGGAGATCCAACGCGATCTAGCCTCGACCTCCACTGCCTCAGCCTCGCGCCTCGCTGGAGTAGCTCTGCCGTCGGCCGAAGTTGCGTAGGTCACCGTGTTCACCCGCTCTTGTTCCTCCCTCCGTTTATCTCTTCCTTTTTCTCTCAAGTCTCAACCCCCCTCTGTACTTCTCTTTGCAAGGAGGCCGCCATGGACTTCCCCGTCCCGCCGCCCGCCGGACCTCCCTGGCTGTCTTCCTCCACTGCATCCAGTCGCTCCTCGAACGCACCAAGTCCCCCTACATCAAGCGCCGCCCTCGCCCAGAGGCATCGAGCGTTGGTGCTCTTCTGCCTCATCCGGTGGATGACACCCAGCGCACTCACGCGCGTGGGATCAAGGGCGTTGACCGCGCCCCTGCCTGGGCAGATCGCCAGCGCCTCCCGGCTCGATCCCCTGCTTGACCGCTCGCATGGTACGCTCCCTCCGTCCCCTCTCCTCGAGTTGTACCAGACAGTAGAGCCTTCACTCTGTCAAGATGTACCAAGCAGTGAGAAACAAGTGTATTTGCTAAGTAACGCTAAGAAGACAAAATGCCTACTGCATATGTTTATGAACTTTATCCTGGTTTTACAGTAGTACTAGCAAGTTTTTCAAAGAGCTTAGTTATTGTGCATTTGCATCACAGTAAGCTAATAAGCCATAAATTTAGGACGTGAAGCCATTAAAAGATCAAGCATTAACAGCAGAATGGCTCTTAGCAGCCCAATATGCGAATAACCACACATGAAGTTTCCATATACTACATCTCCAAGCAAGTACTTGAACTAAAATAATCCCAAAACAGATCTTATAGCTTCTACTCGTCAATGGCAAGGAAATTCCAAGAATTGAGATATTATAAAGAAAGTTAAGTGCGATTTCACAAACATGCATAAACGTTTACGTGCTGTTCAGCAATATAGATGTTATTTTCTTTGAACTGTGAGCCACTGACATCACCAATTGTTATTTGTATAGACTGATGGATTAGAACCATATGTTCCATAGGCACCAGGCGTTACAACATATGTCTGACTTCCAGTGTTGGCACCAGGTTTGTATGCTGTGGCTGAGTATTTGACTGGGGGTGCAACAGCTGAACTTACAGGTGGATACATGCTTCGAGGTGAAGGAGCTTGAGGAAACGCAGCATTGCCCATGAAATGGTGAAGGACTTGTTTTAGTCCTGATATATCTGATGAAATAGTACTTCTCTACTTCACTGTTTAATCAGGCGATGCAGAATCCCAGTTCCAGAATGTTTTTCAAACTATATTTGCTAGAAAAATGATCTTATATTATTTACATGGGTCAATCTCGACCATCATGACTCCTAAGTTAATAAGGTTGGTTGTGTGCTCTCCTTGCAGCAGCCTGAGCTCCGGCGAGGTTGATCTGGACGGCTCGGCAGCGTCACCGGCGGTGAGAACCCCCTCCCTTTGCGGCTATGGACGAACTGGTTTGCGTGTTGCCTCCTGCCTTTTGTGCTCGCGTTGCGGTGATTAGGTTAATGAAAATTGAACTAGTTAACTACTGTAAGCGATTCTGCAATTGTTTGTGGATCTGGTAGCAAGCTGTATGAACCATAGTTAGCTGCTTTAGATAACTACAACTTATTAGGTTAATAACAATTAGTAGGACTTCATCACATTTCTTCTGTAGTTCCCTTTAGCTGCTTTAGATAACCATAGGTCTTATGTAGTTGTAGCTGGACTATTAATTTGGTACTCCATCACATCGGTGTGGGTTTTGGCAGTACGAGTGTACTGCCACAATGTCACCAGCTGGTGCAATTGCAACCAGTAGAAATGAGAATATAGTATTGGCAATTTGGCATAATATACACCTGAGTCGGATAAGACTTAGGACAATGTCCTTCGAGGCTGCAGAAGGTTAGTTGCTAGTTGCTACCATGTGCATAGGATAAGATCAGATGCTGCTGCTGCAGGATAGTTATCCTCTTCGTATGGCAATATGCTTATTTTCCTTGGTTCCAACTACGCAGCGAATTCTCTTTCAAAAAAATGTGGCGCATGCATGAGGATCAATCATGTTGACTGCGTGACAATCATGTTTCCGTGAAGTTATTAGACATACAATACTTTTGAAATACCCATACTGTAACTGACCAAAGAACTAGAAGCAAAAGACATACAGTACATCACTTTTCAAATGCTCAATACTGTAGCTGACACACTAGAGAACTAGAAGAATAACCTGCATTAGAAACACTCGCTGGGTGCTTCCCTTGCCCCTGGCAATGTCAATGAATCATAGTGGTACTGTAGGCACCGAGGAAATTGTGGGAGACGTTGATTGTAAATGTCAATGTAAACAGAAGTCATGATGTAAATTTTCTAATCTGAATTCTGAATTTGAATCAGAGTTGATTGTTAACTCTGAATCTTTCAGACCTCACTTCTTCAGTTTATCCTGAAGGTTCTTCTCCTAACCTTCACTTCTTGTATGTGCATGTGCTCCAGCTCACCCATGGTCTTGTTTGTCCTGCAGGTTAGTGAGCAGCATCAGGAGGAGCTCAAGCACGACCACTAAGAGGCACCACCGTAGCAGCAGGTAGCACGTCCATATCCACATCCCTCTCCCTCTGTTCCCAATCCTTTTTATTAGAATATACTGTGTACATTCTGAACCCCCTAATGTGACACAAGTATATGCACATGCTATGGTTTAAGTGTTGCTTGTGTATGGTAAATAGGTTGAGCACCCACAGCTATTTGATGCTATTTTGTTTAGGATTCTGTTCCTCTATGCATGTAATCTCTAGACCATGATCAAGCATATACACACAGTTAATTTGCATGGAATGATTACTACTAACTAAAGAAGGAAGCGGACTTCTTCACATAAAGGAAGATGTCTGTTTTAGTAATATAAACAAATAAAAAAAGATTGTTTGCATACAATCAGATCATTCTCACTTATTAGTGGAGTTCTAAGTATGTAGAATCTTTAGTTCTCTGGTTATATTACAGTCAGAATTATACTATGTGCATGATTTTATCAATTGCTGGCACTATGGATAGAGCTTTGTGTGTAGTCTGGAGTTGTTCCTGTTATTGTCCTATCCATTTAATTGGTGTTACATGTGTAGCCAGTAACCAGGACCTGCACTTGTGCCATGCATATTCATATTGTCTCTATTGTCTTGTATGAATATCTCATTTTAACTAGCTCGGCTAAAAAAGCTCGGTACTAGCTGAAATGTGTTTATCATTCTATAAAGAATTGTCCTTTACTCCTTCACTCCTTTTTTTGAATGGAATGTTCATAATATATTGGCTCCAGTTTTTCTAATTCTTCTAAGATGATTCATGTAACAGGGCGATCATGGAACGCAAGCAGTCGTTCTGTTAGCCCAGTCCTGACTGTGGCATTTGATCTCTATCGAAGGAGCTCCATGCTGAAGAAGAATACACTTGTAGAGCTTGTAACATTACTTGGAGAGCTTGTAAAGTACTGTAGAGCTTTGCATTTGTAGAGCTTGTAAAGCATTGTATATATTAGAGCTTGTATTACGTGTCATTTGTAGAGCTTGTAGTGAATCTGGCTATTGTTATTTGAATTATTATGTGTGTTTTCTGCTTGCCTATTTAAATACTGGTTATTTTCTTACTATGAAATTCAAATATGATGTCAAATTGAAATATGAAGAATCTGAGCCTAATAGCTGGGACCCACTTATCAAAACCTAACAAGTGGGACCTGTTTGACTAATGGACCCATTAAAAAAAGAAAACTAAAACTGTTGGTGCAAAAAGGCCATGGCCCAAACAATAAAAAGGCCAAATTGTAGGGTTTGGCCCGTGTAGTTCACCAAAATTAGTAGCGAAAAAAAACACAAATAGGCTGAATTGTTGGGCTAGGCCCATGTAGAAAATCGAATTGGACCGGGCTGAATCTTGTGCCACGTCAGATTGCCACGCTGGATGCCTACGTGGCCTGGGGAGGTTGCTAGTGACCAAAACGCCATAGTAGACGTATTTTGGTCATAAACGTCTTTGACCATTCCAGAAGAAAGGTCGCTATAGTCAGTTTATGACGGCCAGCTTTTGACCTTATGTTTTTTGTCACAAAAAGGTCACAAATGGAAATTTGTGACCATTCAGTGACCAATAGTGGTGGTCACAAGTTGACATATTTCTTGTAGTGAACACGAGGGGGGGTCGATATATATACCCCCTCCCCGATAATATTATTTTCCCGCATGTACGTATGTCGTGTCGATATAAACTCCTGATAACTTCAACACGTGGGGTGGGGTCGATATACCCCCTCCCGATAACTTCAACACGTGGGGGGGGGTCGATATACCCCCTCCCGATAACTTCAACACGAGCGGGGTCGAACATCAGAGGAAGAAGAGGATAAAAAAAGAAGAGGAAGAAGAAAAAAAAGAGGAGAAGAAAGAATAGAGGAGTTATTCTCCTCTATTCTTTCTTCTCCTCTTTTTTTCCTTCTTCTTCCTCTTTTTTTATCGGGAACGAGGGTCGTCCAGGGTCGCCGAGCGGTAGAGGAAACCCTAAATAGCAAGTATCGTCGGTGTGAGATACATGTGGCCGTCGGTGTCGGATAGTACATCCACGTCCCACAAGTGACGCCGGCTTCGACGCCCACGTCACTTGTGGGACGTGGATGTAGTGTCCAACACCGACGGCCACATGTATCTCACACCCACGATACTTGCTATTTAGGGTTTCCTCTACCGCTCGGTGACCCTCGACGACCCTCGTTCCCGATAAAAAAAAGAGGAAGAAGAAGAAAAAAAAAGAGGAGAAGAAAGAATAGAGGAGTAAGAACTCCTCTATTCTTTCTTCTCCTCTTTTTTTTCTTCTTCCTCTTCTTTTTTTATCCTTGAAGCGTTGTCGAGGCCACCCCAAACCCTAGAGAAGCAGCGTCGAGGCCACTAATTAATATTAGTTCTACGTTTGCCACTAATATATCCATCTGTCATGTTTGAATAATAATTGCCATGTTGTAAATATTTGTAGAAACTATGGACACCGCCCGAGACGAAGTACAAGAAGAGTTGTTGGGGGACATAATCGCATGAGGAAGTGATGCCGTCTGCTCGTTGTTTCTCAACGACACCGATGGTCTGGAAGCAGCTGGCTATGATTATGATGGCTCCGGTGACCTAATGCCGGTGCAAGAAGGAGAACGTGAGGACGGCTCCGGTGACACAATGCCGGTGCAAGAAGGAGACCGTGATGACGTCTCCGGTGACCGAACCGAGTCCGGCCAGGTATATATATTAGTTAAGCTTCTGCTGACTAGCTAATTGATGCATTCATTGTTTTGGTATGTACACATATTAATTAAGTCTTTGTTCTTTTTTGTAGCCCTCCGGATCGAGCACAACTTCGGTAAAGAGACGAGGCCCGAAGAGAAAGTTGAGCTCGGATGAAAAGTTTGAGATCATAGCAATCGTGCCCGACGGCCAACCGATTGAACCCCTCCGGACAAAGAGCGCATTTGTTGCTCAATGCGGGGTTTTGGTTAGGGACAAGATCCCGATCAGCATCCAGCAATGCTTAAAGCCGGCTACAGAAGACCCTGAGGTGTCTTATGTCAATGATATGCAGAAAAATGATCTTTGGACTGAGATGAAGTCAAATTTCACCCTACCGCCAGAGGATGATCCGGAGAAGCCAGTTAAAGAGCAATTAATCAAGTCTTTTGCTCTTAAGAGGATGGCAGAACTATTCAGGAGGTGGAAGAAAGAGCTGAATAAGTTTGTTGAAAATAAAGAGACACCAGAATTCAAGGGCAGATATGAGAAGATCAGAGATCACTGGCCCGCATTTGTGGCCCACAAGACATCGGAAAAGAGTAAGAAGATGTCGGCGACAAACAAGCAAAGTGCCGCGAAGAAGAAGCATCACCATAGCACGGGGTCAGGTGGCTACCTCGCAGCCCGGCCTAAGTGGGCCAAGATTGAGAATGATCTGGTTGATAAAGGGATCGAACCAGAGAAAATTAACTGGCCAGACTGTTGCCGGACTTGGTTCTTCGGGGCTGGCGGAACCTTGGACCCTGTATCAGGGAAGTGCATTTGGACGGACGAGCAAATGGAAATACCAGTCAAGAGGCTTAAGCACTATATCGAAGCAGCGCAGCAAGGGACATTCATTCCAGACAGAGAAAACGACGAGCTCACAATGGCCCTCGGGAATCCTGAGCACCCTGGATGGACTCGAGGCACGCCAGGCTCCATTCCATGGAAGGCTGGGTTTCCGGACGCAGGCGGATACAAATGCCACGAGAGGAGGAAGAAAGTGGAACAGACCCAACTGCAGGCGCTGCACGCTAGGGTACAAGCGATAGAGGAACGAGAAGCAAATCGCAGCAAACGAACTGCCGAAGCTTCCCCCGAAGCTACCCTGCCATCTCAGCGAAGAAGCAGCGTGGCTTCCACCGAGCTGCTTCAGCCGGAGCATGTCTTGACGGCTCCTGCCAGCTATCCCGTGGATGCTATCACAAAGTCTCAAAATTGCCACCTTATGACGCAATGGATTAATATGAAGGTCAAGGCGGCTCTTGGCTCTGTTTTTCCTACTAAACCCGGCGCAACTTTTCACTGCCGGCCGATTCCAGAAGGATATGCTAGGGTGATGGTGGATGAAATAATGGAGGGATTTGAGGACCTCCAGCTTGACCACCCTACCGGTGAAGGGGAGACTCGGCTGGGTTCTGCTCTGAAGACTCCATGCCTATGGCGGAAGGAGCTCATCAACCTTCCGAACTGGACGCCTCCGCCTCCTCCTCCTCCTCCGGTGAGTCAGGGCACTCCGCCTCCTCCACCGCCTCCTCCTCCGGCGAGTGACGATCAGGGCACTCGGCCGGCTCCTTCTCCGGCGCGTGGCGGCACTCCGCCTCCTTCTCCGCCTGCGTCGGCGCGCCCGAGCAGCCATCCTCCTCCTTCTCCGCCTCGTCAGCAAGGGCGGAAGAGACCTGCCGCCGCTCTGGCTGCTCCGGCGCATCGTAGTCCTTCTCCTCCGCCTCGTAAGCAAGTAAAGAAGACAACCGCTCCGTCTGCTCTGCCGGCGTCTAGCAGTATAGCCAGAGGCGGGAGGACATACAGATTCGGTCCTTCTCTGGAGAATCTAGAGAAGTTACCATACGAGAAGACCCCGGAGGAGAACGCCGAGATCGCGCGAGAAGAAGTGAGGAAGTTCTTTGAAGGGGTGAAAGCAAAGAAACATCCACCTCCGGAGGAGAAGGTAGATCCGGTGAAAGCGAAGCGCACTCTGGCTGCCCTGACAAAACCACCCAAGTCTCCACCGAAAGGAAACTATGAGCGCATTATTAGAAAGGAATTTGCCGAAGCGGAGCGGTCGGGAAGTACTGTCAGTGATCAAAGGCTGAAAGAACGACGAGCTGGGAAACAAATTGCCCAGCTCGGCAAACAAGCGAAGCAATCGTGCCCCCCGCTCAAGGTGCCTAGCGACATCATCGCTAATGATCCGAGGATGGTGCCCGGTTATAGCAATCTTGGAGATTACCTGCCCGACGATGTACATTATGATTTCATGGAGGTGCAGATACAAAGATACGAGTACGGGAAGCCTCTCGTCAAAGATGAAAGATCTCTATCAATGATGATGAGAAGATTGCATGATTGGTACTTGAAAATCTGCAGAGAGTCTGGGGGGAGGAGTACTTTGTATGTGGGAGTTAAAAAGGAGGATGACCTCGTTGGAATTGATCTGTTGCCTGTTCCATTTGAGGAGTTCTTTCAGTTTTCCAATCAATTGGCCCTCGATAAAGCAACGGTCACCTGCTACTGTCTATAAGTAGTACTACTTCTATCATTAAGTCTCTCTATATAGCTCAGCTCTTTCATTGCATGTATTTATAATTATCCTCACTATATTATGCAGATTGAAGATCGTCGAATTGAAGAAAAGACAAATCGGTGATATTGGGTTCATTAACACAAATATCATAGATGCAACTCAGGTTAAATTTCATGCCGCAGATACCGAGGCCAACTTGCTACGATCGTTGGTAATAAATGAAAACAAAGATATAATACTCTTTCCTTACAACTTCAAGTGAGTGTTACTATCTTGTGCATATTCGGTTTCCCTTATATATTAGTCAAGGTTATAGTAATGTAATTGATGAGTTATGCATGCGTGTGCAGTTTCCACTATATTCTCCTAGAGATTAAGCTTGAGCAGAGACTACTAACCGTCTTAGACTCAAGACGAAAATATCCCCAGGACTATGCGGACATGACTCAAATGCTCGAGAAGTAAGTTAAATCGATCATTATCCACCATATCAGCAACTTTGTTCATTTCCTGATATATCAAGTAATTGTTTTCTTTGTCTGGCAGGGTTTGGAAAAAATTCACCAAAAAAGCTCCGGGACTCCCGAAGAAGCTGCAATTTAGACACCTGAAAGTAAGTACTATAGTAGCATGTTCCGCGCATCTCCTATTGATTCAAGCGCTAGTTTCATCAATACCATTTGGCATTCTTGCTTATCAGTTTGATTGACCTCTATTTCTTGTAAAGTGGTTGTGGCAGGAACAAGGGAATGATTTCTGTGGATACTACGTTTGCAAGTCCATCCGCCACACGACCTATGAGCGGGGCTACTCTGACGAACAATATGAAGTGCGTAAATAACAACATTCACAATTTTATTTTATTACCATCATTTTTGTTGAGTTTCATTCATTCATTCATATATATATATATATATATATATATATATATATATATATATATATATGTATTGACCCCCTTCTTCAAATTAGATGTTTCGGAAGCGGGATGAACTCCTAGCACCAGCTCGCATGCGAGCAATTCAAGAGGAATTGGCGGCATTCTTTCTTGACCACGTGATCGCTGAAGACGGAGAATACTATGTGGACCATGAGTCCGTATGTTAGGAGATTATATATGTAGCCGGTAGTGTCGGATAGATATACGAGAACTTGTTGTTCGACCAATCTCTCGGAGAAGGAGAGGTGGTCGGTATCACTTCTCTCTGTATGCATATATGTTCATGAAGATCTTCTGTTTCCTTCGTTTGCTTACTAGCTAGCTAGCGTGTCTAGTCCTCTCTATACGTATGTATAGTACGTAGCGTCGACCAAGCACGGACATAAGAGCGGACACTTCTCTTTATTAATTATAGCTAGCTAACACAATATATGAAACACCGAAATTAACCCCCCAAAACCCCCCACACCCCCCTTCAAAAAAACAAAAACCCCAGCCACAGAAATGCTGACGCGTGGATGCCTATTGGTCCCGGTTGGTGCCACCAACCGGGACCAAAGGCCCTCCTGCCTGGGCTCCGTGCACAGGCCACATGGAGGCCCATCTGTCCCGGTTCTGGATTGAACCGGGACTAAAGGGACAGGGCATTAGTACCAACCCTTTAGTCCCGGTTCATGAACCGGGACAAAAGGCCCTTACAAACCAGGACAAAGGCCCTTTTTCTACTAGTGGATTCCCCAGAAGGCATCCCCTCTTTTGTCTTTATCCATCGGTAACTTTACTTGGAGCTATATTTTTATTCACCACATGATATGTGTTTTGCTTGGAGCGTCGTGTATGATTTGAGTCTTTGCTTTTTAGTTCACCATAATCATCCTTAGTGTACACACCTTTTGGGAGAGACACACATTAATAGGAATTTATTAGAATACTCTATGTGCCTCACTTATATGTTTTGAGCTAAATAATTTTGCTCTAGTGCTTCACTAATATCTTTTAGAGCACGGTGGTGATTTTGTTTTATAGAAATTATTGATCTCTCATGCTTCACTTATATTATTTTGAGAGTCCTTTAGAACAGCGTGGTAATTTGCTTTGGCTATAAAATTAGTCCTAATATGACAAGCATCCAAGATGGATATAATAAAAACTTCCATATAAGTGCATTGAATACTAGGAGAAGTTTGATACTTGATGATTGTTTTGAGATATGGAGATAGTGATATTAAAGTTGTGCTAGTTGAGTAGTTGTGAATTTGAGAAATACTTGTGTTGAAGTTTGCAAGTCCCGTAGCATGCACGTATGGTAAACGTTGTGTAACAAATTTGAAACATGGGGTGTTCTTTGATTGTCATCCTTATGAGTGGCGGTCGGGGATGAGCGATGGTCTTTTGCTACCAATCTATCCCCCTAGGAGCATGCGCATAGTGCTTGGTTTTTTATGACTTGTACATTTTTGCAATAAGTATATGAGTTCTTTATGACTAATGTTGAGTCCATGGATTATACGCACTCTCAACCTTCCATCCTTGCTAGCCTCTTTGGTACCGTGCATTTCCCTTTCTCACCTTGAGAGTTGGTGCAAACTTCACCGATACATCCAAACCCCGTGATACGATACGCTCTATCACACACAAACCTCCTTATATCTTCCTCAAAGCAGCGACCATACGTACCTATTATGGCATTTCCATAGCCATTCCGAGATATATTGCCATGCAACTTTCCACCGTTCCGTTTATTAATGACACGCTTCATCATTGTCATATTACCTTGCATAATCATGTAGTTGACATCGTATTTGTGGCAAAGCCACCATGCATATTGTTTCATATATGTCACTCTTGATTCATTGCCCATCCCGGTACACCTCCGGAGGCATTCATATAGTCATATTTTGTTCTAGTATCGAGTTGTAATCATTGAGTTGTAAATAAATAGAAGTGTGATGATCATCATTAATAGAGCATTGTCCCCCAAATAGAGAAAGGCCAAATAAAAAAGGCCCAAAAAAGAGAAAAAAAGAAGAAAAAGAAGAAAAAAAAGAGAAATAAAAAGGGACAATGCTACTATCCTTTTTCGTCACTTGTGCTTGAAAGTAGCACCATGATCTTTATGATAGAGAGTCTCTTGTTTTGTCACTTTCATATACTAGTGGGAATTTTTCATTATAGAACTTGGCTTGTATATTCCAGCAATGGGCTTCCTCAAATGCCCTAGATCTTCGTGAGCAAGCAAGTTGGATGCACACCCACTTAGTTTCTTTTCTTGAGCTTTCATACATTTATAGCTCTAGTGCATCCATTGCATGGCAATCCCTACTACTTGCATTGACATCAATTGATGGGAATCTCCCTAGACCGTTGATTAGCCACATCAATGTGAGACTTTCTCCTTTTTTGTCTTCTCCACACAACCCCCATCATCATATTCTATTCCATCCATAGTGCTATATCCATGGCTCACGCTCATGTACTGCGTGAAAGTTGAAAAAAGTTTGAGATTACTGAAGTATGAAACAATTGCTTGGCTTGTCATCGGGGTTGTGCAAGATGTGAGCATCTTGTGTGACGAAAATGAAGCATGGCCAAAATATATGATTTTGTAGGGATGAGCTTTCTTTGGCTATGTTATTTGAGAAGACATAATTGCTTGATTAGTATGCTTGAAGTATTATTATTTTTATGTAAATATTAAACTTTTATCTTGAATCTTTGAGATCTGAACATTCATGCCATAATAAAGAAAATTACATTGAGAAACATGCTAGGTAGCATCCACATCAAAAATTCTGTTTTTATCATTTACCTACTCGAGGACGAGCAGGAATTAAGCTTGGGGATGCTTGATACGTCTCCAACATATCTATAATATTTTTTATTGTTCCATGCTATTATATATTCTATTTTGGATGTTTAAAGGGCTTTACTATACACTTTTATATTATTTTTGGGACTAACCGACTAACCCAAGGCCCAGTGCAAATTGTTGTTGTTTTGCCTATTTCAGTGTTTCACGGAAAAGGAATATCAAACGGAGTCCAAATGGAATGAAACCTTTGGGAGCGTGATTTTTGGAACAAACGTGATCCAGAGGACTTGCAGTGGACATCAAGAAACAACCGAGGAGGCCACGAGGCAGGGAGGCGCGCCTGCCCCCCTGGGCACGCCCCCTAATGTCTACTACACAACCTTCTTCTTGTAGATGTTGTTGGGCCTCCAAGTGCAGAGGTTTGTAGGATAATAGAAAATTTCCCTCAAGTGGATGACCTAAGGTTTATCAATCCGTAGGAGGCGTAGGATGAAGATGGTCTCTCTCAAGCAACCCTGCAACAAAATAACAAAGAGTCTCTTGTGTCCCCAACACACCCAATACAATGGTAAATTGTATAGGTGCACTAGTTCGGCGAAGAGATGGTGATACAAGTGGTATATGGATGGTAGATAATAGTTTTTCTAATCTGAAAATATAAAAACAGCAAGGTAACGAATGATAAAAGTGAGTGTAAACGGTATTGCAATGCGTTGAAACAAGGCCTAGGGTTCATACTTTCACTAGTGCAAGTTCTCTCAACAATAATAGCATAATTGGATCACATAACTATCCCTCAACATGCAACAAAGAGTCACTCCAAAGTCACTAATATCGGAGAACGAACGAAGAGATTATGGTAGGGTACGAAACCACCTCAAAGTTATTCTTTCCAATCAATCCGTTGGGCTATTCCTATAAGTGTCACAAACAGCCCTAGAGTTCGTACTAGAATAACACCTTAAGACACAAATCAACCAAAACCCTAATGTCACCTAGATACTCCAATGTCACCTCAAGTATCCGTGGGTATGATTATACGATATGCATCACACAATCTCAGATTCATCTATTCAACCAACACATAGAACCTCAAAGAGTGCCCAAAGTTTCTACCGGAGAATCACGACGAAAACGTGTGCCAACCCCTATGCATAGGTTCATGGGCGGAACCCGCAAGTTGATCACCAAAACATACATCAAGTGAATCACGTGATATCCCATTGTCACCACAGATACGCACGGCAAGATATACATCAAGTGTTCTCAAATCTTTAAAGACTCAATCCGATAAGATAACTTCAAAGGGGAAACTCAATCCATTACAAGAGAGTAGAGGGGGAGAAAACATCATAAGATCCAACTATAATAGCAAAGATCATGATACATCAAGATCGTACCACCTCAAGAACACGAGAGAGAGAGAGAGATCAAACACATAGCTACTCGTACATATCCTCAGCCCCGAGGGAGAACTACTCCCTTCTAGTCATGGAGAGCACCGGGATGATGAAGATGGCCACCGGAGAGGGATTCCCCCCTCCGGCAGGGTGCCAGAACGGGTCTAGATTGGCTTTCGGTGGCTACGGAGGCTTCTGGCGGCGGAACTCCCGATCTATTGTGCTCCCGGATGTTTTTAGGGTATATGGAGATATATAGGCGGAAGAAGTACGTCAGGGGAGCCACGAGTGGCCAACAAGGGGGGAGGGCGCGCCCCCCTACCTCGTGGCCTCCTTGAAGCTTCCTTGACGTGGACTCCAAGTCTCCCGGGTTGCTTTCCTTCCAAAAATATGTTCTGTGAAGCTTCAGGTCAATTGGACTCTGTTTGATTTTCCTTTTCTGCGATACTCTAAAACAAGGAAAAAAACCAGAAACTGGCACTGGGCTCTGGGTTAATAGGTTAGTCCCAAAAATCATATAAAATAGCATATAAATGCATATAAAACATCCAAGGTTGATAATATAATAGCATGGAACAATAAAAAATTATAGATATGTTGGAGACGTATCAGCATCCCCAAGCTTAATTCCTGCTCGTCCTCGAGTAGGTAAATGATAAAAACAGAATTTTTGATGTGGAATGCTACCTAACATATTTCTCTAAGTAATGAATGTTCAGATCAATAAGATTCAAGACAAAAGTTTAATATTGACATAAAAACAATAATACTTCAAGCATACTAACTAAGCAATCATGTCTTCTCAAAATAACATGGCCAAAGAAACCTATCCCTACAAAATCATATAGTCTGGCTATGCTCTATCTTCACCACACAAAATATTTAAATCATGCACAACCCCGATGACAAGCCAAGCAATTGTTTCATACTTTTGATGTTCTCAAATCTTTTCAATCTTCACGCAATACATGAGCGTGAGCCATGGACATAGCTATAGGTGGAATAGAATGGTGGTTGTGGAGAAGACAAAAAGGAGAAGATAGTCTCACATCAACTACGCGTATCAACGGGCTATGGAGATGCCCATTAATAGATATCCATGTGAGTGAGTAGGGATTGCCATGCAACGGATGCACTAGAGCTATGAATTTATAAAGCTCAACAAAAGAAACTAGTGGGTGTGCATCCAACTCGCTTGCTCACGAAGACCTTGGGCATTTTGAGGAAGCCCACCATTGGAACATACAAGCCAAGTTCTATAATGAAAATTTCCCACTAGTATATGAAAGTGACAACATATGAGACTCTCTATCATGAAGATCATGGTGCTACTTTGAAGCACAAGTGTGGTAAAAGGATAGTAGCATTGCCCCTTCTCTCTTTTTCTCTCATTTTTTATTTTTTTTTATTTGGGCCTTTCTTTGGCCTCTTTTTTTCGTCCGGAGTCTCATCCCGACTTGTGGGGGAATCATAGTCTCCATCATCCTTTCCTCACTAGGACAATGCTCTAATAATGATGATCATCACACTTTTATTTATTTACAACTCAAGAATTAAAACTCGATACTTAGAACAAGATATGACTCTATATGAATGCCTCCGGCGGTGTACCGAGATGTGCAATGATTCATGAGTGACATGTATGAAAGAATTATGAACGGTGGCTTTTCCACAAATACGATGTCAACTACATGATCATGCAAAGCAATATGACAATGATGAAGCGTGTCATAATAAACAGAATGGTGGAAAGTTGCATGTCAATATATCTCGGAATGGCTATGGAAATGCCATGATAGGTAGGTATGGTGGCTGTTTTGAGGAAGGTATAGGGTGGGTGTATGATACCGGCGAAAGGTGCGCGGTATTAGAGAGGCTAGCAATGGTGGAAGGGTGAGAGTGTGTATAATCCATGGACTCAACATTAGTCATAAAGAACTCACATACTTATTGCAAAAATCTATTAGTTATCGAAACAAAGTACTATGTGCATGCTCCTAGGGGGATAGATTGGTAGGAAAAGACCATCGCTCGTGCCCGACCGCCACTCATAAGGAAGACAATCAATAAATAAATCATGCTCCGACTTCATCACAAAACGGTTCACCATACGCGCATGCTACGGGAATCACAAACTTCAACACAAGTATTTCACAAATTCACAACTACTCAACTAGCATGACTCTAATATCACCATCTTCATATCTCAAAACAATCATCAAGTATCAAACTTCTCATAGTATTCAATGCACTTTATATGAAAGTTTTTTATTATATCCCTCTTGGATGCCCATCATATTAGGACTAGTTTCATAACCAAAGCAAATTACCATGCTGTTCTAAAGACTCTCAAAATAATATAAGTGAAGCACAAGAGTTCATCTATTTCTTCAAAATAAAACCACCACCGTGCTCTAAAAAGATATAAGTGAAACACTAGAGCAAATGACAAACTACTCCGAAAGAACTAAGTGAAGATCAATGAGTAGTCGAATAATTATGCAACTATGTGAAGACTCTCTAACATTTAAGAGTTTCAGATCTTGGTATTTTATTCAAACATCAAGCAAAACTAAATAAAATAAAATGACACTCCAAGCAAAACACATATCATGTGGTGAATAAAAATATAGCTCCAATTAAAGTTACCGGTGAACAAAGAAAAAAGAGGGGATGCCTTCCGGGGCATCCCCAAGCTTAGGCTCTTGGCTATCCTTGAATATTACCTTGGGGTGCCTTGGGCATCCCCAAGCTTAGGGTCTTTCCACTCCTTATTCCATAGTCCATCGAAACCTTACCCAAAACTTGAAAACTTCACAACACAAAACTTAACAGAAAACTCGTAAGCTCCGTTGGCGAAAGAAAACAAAACACCACTTCAAGGTAGTCTAATGAAATCATTATTTATTTGTATTGGTTTTAAACCTACTGTATTCCAACTTCTCTATGGTTTATAAACTATTTTACTAGCCATAGATTCATCAAAATAAGTAAACAACACATGAAAAACAGAATCTGTCAAAACAGAACAGTCTGTAGTAATGTGGATCAAACATATATTTCTGAAACTCATAAAATTCTAAAATAAACTGCTGGGCGTGAGGAATTTATCTATTAATCATCTGAAAAAATAATTAACTAAATATCACTTTACAAATAAAAATGGCAGCAGTTCTCGCAAAGACTTTCCCCAAGTCTTCCCAAAGGTTCTACTTGGCACAAACACTAATTAAAACATAAAAACTCAATCATAACAGAGTCTAGATAAATTATTTATTACTAAACAGGAACAAAAAGCAAGGAACAAAAATAAAATTGGGTTGCCTCCCAACAAGCGCTATCGTTTAATGCCCCTAGCTAGGCATGATGATTTCAATGATGCTCACATAAAAGATAAGAATTGTAACATAAAGGGAGTATCATGAAGAATATGACTAGAACATTTAAGTCTTACCCACTTCCTATGCATAGGGATTTTGTGAGCAAACAACTTATGGGAACAAGAATAAACTTGCATAGGAAGGTAAAACAAGCATAACTTCAAGATTTTAAGCACATAGAGAGGAAACTTGATATTATTGCAATTCCTGCAAGCATATATTCCTCCCTCATAACAATTTTCAGTAGCATCATGAATGAATGCAACAATATAACCAGCACCTAAAGCATTCTTTTCATGATCTACAAGCATAGAAAATTTACTACTCTCCACACAAGCAAAATTCTTCTCATGAATAATAGTGGGACCAAACTCAACAAAATAACTATCATGTGATTAAAAATTAAGATCAAGATGACAAGTTTCATGGTTATTATTGTTCTTTAAAGCATACTTGTCATCATAATAATCATCATAGATAGGAGGCATGCTTTCATCATAATAAATTTGCTCATCAAAACTTGGGGGACAAAAAATATCATCTTCATCAAACATAGCTTCCCCAAGCTTGTGGCTTTGCATATCATTAGCATCATAGATATTCAAGGAATTCATACTAACAACATTGAAATCATGCTCATCATTCAAATATTTAGTGCCAAACATTTTATAGATTTCTTCTTCTATCACTTGAGCACAATTATCCTTTCCATCATACTCACGAAAGATATTACAAAGGTGAAGCGTATGAGATAAACTCAATTCCATTTTTTATAGTTTTATTTTATAAACTAAACTAGTGATAAAACAAGAAACTAAAAGACTCGATTGCAAGATCTAAAGATATATCTTCAACGCTAACCTCCCTGGCAACGACACCAGAAAAGAGCTTGATGTCTACTACACAACCTTCTTCTTGTAGATGTTGTTGGGCCTCCAAGTGCAGAGGTTTGTAGGACAGTAGCAAATTTCCCTCAAGTGGATGACCTAAGGTTTATCAATCCATGGGAGGCGTAGGATGAAGATGGTCTCTCTCAAGCAACCCTGCAACCAAATAACAAAGAGTCTCTTGTGTCCCCAACACACCCAATACAATGGTAAATTGTATAGGTGCACTAGTTCGGCGAAGAGATGGTGATACAAGTGGTATATGGATGGTAGATAATAGTTTTTGTAATCTGAAAATATAAAAACAGCAAGGTAACGAATGATAAAAGTGAGCGTAAACGGTACTGCAATGCGTTGAAACAAGGCCTAGGGTTCATACTTTCACTAGTGCACGTTCTCTCAACAATAATAGCATAATTGGATCACATAACTATCCCTCAACATGCAACAAAGAGTCACTCCAAAGTCACTAATAGCGGAGAACAAACGAAGAGATTATGGTAGGGTACGAAACCACCTCAAAGTTATTCTTTCCAATCAATCCGTTGGGCTATTCCTATAAGTGTCACAAACAGCCCTAGAGTTCGTACTAGAATAACACCTTAAGACACATATCAACCAAAACCCTAATGTCACCTAGATACTCCAATGTCACCTCAAGTATCCGTGGGTATGATTATACGATATGTCACCTCTAGAATCATGACGAAAACGTGTGCCAACCCCTATGCATAGGTTCATGGGCGGAACCCGCAAGTTGATCACCAAAACATACATCAAGTGAATCACGTGATATCCCATTGTCACCACAGATATGCACGGCAAGATATACATCAAGTGTTCTCAAATCTTTAAAGACTCAATCCGATAAGATAACTTCAAAGGGGAAACTCAATCCATTACAAGAGAGTAGAGGGGGAGAAAACATCATAAGATCCAACTATAATAGCAAAGATCATGATACATCAAGATCGTACCACCTCAAGAACACGAGAGAGAGAGAGAGATCAAACACATAGCTACTCGTACATATCCTCAGCCCCGAGGGAGAACTACTCCCTTCTAGTCATGGAGAGCACCGGGATGATGAAGATAGCCACCGGAGAGGGATTCCCCCCTCCGGCAGGGTGCCGGAACGGGTCTAGATTGGCTTTCGGTGGCTACAGAGGCTTCTGGCGGTGGAACTCCCGATCTATTGTGCTCCCGGATGTTTTTAGGGTATATGGAGATATATAGGCGGAAGAAGTACGTCAGGGGAGCCATGAGGGGCCCACAAGGGTGGAGGGTGCGCCCCCCTACCTCGTGGCCTCCTTGAAGCTTCCTTGACGTGGACTCCAAGTCTCTCGGGTTATATACTTTCCTTCCAAAAATAGGTTCCGTGAAGTTTCAGGTCAATTGGACTCCATTTGATTTTCCTTTTCTGCGATACTCTAAAACAAGGAAAAAACAGAAACTCGCACTGGGTTAATAGGTTAGTCCCAAAAATCATATAAAATAGCATATAAATGCATATAAAACATCCAAGGTTGATAATATAATAGCATGGAACAATAAAAAATTATAGATACGTTGGAGACGTATCACCCCCCACCCTTGTGGGCCCCTCATGGCTCCACCGACCTACTTCTTCCTCCTATATATACCCATGTACCCTGAAACCAACCAGGAGCACCACGAAACCCTATTTCCACCGCTGCAACCTTCTGTACCCGTGAGATCCCATCTTGGGGCCTTTTCCGGCACTCCGCCGGAGGGGGGATCGATCATGGAGGGCTTCTACATCAACACCATAGCCTCTCCGATGATGTGTGAGTAGTTTACCTCAGACCTTCGGTTCCATAGTTATTAGCTAGATGGCTTATTCGCTCTCTTTGGACCTCAATACAAAGTTCTCCTCGATCTTCTTAGAGATTTATTTGATGTAACTCTTTTTGCGGTGTGTTTGTCGAGATCCGATGAATTATGGGTTTATGATCAAGATTATCTATGAACAATATTTGAATCTTCTCTGAATTCTTTTATGTATGATTGGTTATCTTTGCAAGTCTCTTCGAATTATCATTTTGGTTTGGCCTACTAGATTGATCTTTCTTGCAATGGTAGAAGTGCTTAGCTTTGGATTCAATCTTGCGTTGCTCGATCCCAATGATAGAAGGCGGAACGACATGTATTGTATTGTTGCCATCGAGGATAAAAAGATGGGGTTTATATCATATTGCTTGAGTTTATCCCTCTACATCATGCCATATTGCCTAATGCGTTACTCTGTTCTTATAAACTTAATACTCTAGATGCATGCTGGATAGCGGTCGATGTGTGGAGTAATAGTAGTAGATGCAGGCAGGAGTCGGTCTACTTGTCACGGACGTGATGCCTATATACATGATCATGCCTAGATATTCTCATAATTATGCACTTTTCTATCAATTGCTCGACAGTAATTTGTTCACCCACCGTAATACTTATGCTATCTTGAGAGAAGCCACTAGTGAAACCTATGCCCCCCGGGTCTATTTTCCATCATATAAGTTTCCAATCTATTTTTACTTTGCAATCTTTACTTTCAATCTTTGTCATAAAAATACCAAAAACATTATCATCTCTATCAGATCTCACTTTTGCAAGTGGCCGTGAAGGGATTGACAACCCATTTATCATGTTGGTTGCAAGGTTATTAGTTGTTTGTGTAGGTACGAGGGACTTGCGCGTGGCCTCCTACTGGATTGATACCTTGGTTCTAAAAAACTGAGGGAAATACTTACGCTACTTTGCTGCATCATCCTTTCCTCTTCAAGGGAAAAACCAACGCATGCTCAAGAGGTGGCAGTGACATGCTTGCTGGTCTCTGCAACTTCTTCGACGTTATATCTCGAAAGTCCATAAGTGTAAAGCAGCTCCGAAGGCTACAGGAAGAGATCGTTGTCATACTATGTGAGCTTGAGATGTACTTCACATTCGCGTTCTTTGACGTCATGGTGCATCTGTGTGTCCACATCGTGGACGACATTATCGACCTCAGGCCGACATTCCTTCACAGCATGATGCCGTTCGAGAGGATGAATGGGGTCATCAAAGGATTCGTTCGTAACATGTCCCGTCCCGAAGAGAGCATCGTCCAGGAGTATCTGACGCATCAGTGCGTCTCCTTTTGTGAGAATTATATAAGCGTCGGAGACCCTGTTGTTGGTTTGCCCGTCAAGAAGCACGATGGGAAGCTCGAAGGAGATGGTCACAACAACGGCCAGAGGGAATTTCACATGGACTACTCGGATCGACGGAACGACTTTGACAGGGCTAACTTAGTAGTGCTACAACACCTAGATGTGGTAGATGATTATGTGGCACAGCACAAAGAAACAATCGCAAAGAAGTACCATGATAAGGGGATGTTCAAGACGGACGACGAAGTTACTTTAGAGCACAATGCCACTTTCTTGCGTTGGTTTAAACAACAAGTTCTTGAAAATCCCCCGGAAGAGGGCAGTTCAGACGGATTGCTCATACACGCCCAAGCTCGTGAACTATCAGTCCTACGATATCAATGGGTACACGTTCGACACGGAGGCCAAAGACATGGACATTGATTACCAGAACTCCGAGGTGACAATTCAATGTGTGACCGATGCCAACGACACAATTGAAAGATTCTATGGAAGGGTCGAAGAGATCTGGGAGCTTGACTATGCTAGAATGCACGATGCGACGATGTTCCGTGTCAAGCGCTACTACTATGTGCCATTAGCAGTAGCGCTGCTTTACAACCCAGCGCTATAGCTAAGTTAGCTATAGCGCTGGTTCACAATCCAACGCTACTAGTATTTTGAGTTAACCCGTGAGGGCTCCAATTTTGCCAAGTCCTCCAAGTCCCAATTCCCCCACTCTCCCCACCCTCTTCCCCCACTCTGTCGCCGCCGCCGCCGCCCTGCCAGCCCTCGCACCGTCCATCGCCCTCGACCGCCGGCAGTCGCCCCTGGCCGCCTTCGACCTCGTCGGTGGCCGTCTCCCGATCCTGCCCTCGACCTCACCGGCGTCTCCCCTGCCCACCCTCGACCACAACACTGCCCCCGCCTCTCCCCTGCCTGTTGGAAATATGCCATAGAGGCAACGTTCCCCAACACTGCCCATGCGCCCTCGACCACGCCGTTGCCGCCGTCCGCCGCCCTCCACCATCGCCGCCCGAGCCTAAGCTCCCTCGTCGTAAGCCTCTCCTCTCCCCTGCCCTCCTCTCCCTCTCCTATCCCCTGCCCTCCTCTCTCTCCGTTTAGGGATTTTAGGGCAAGTTAGAGAATTTAGCAATTTTTTTTAGCAAATTTAGCAAAGTTATCTACTTTTCTTATCAAATTAGGGCAGTAGCTGATTAGCAAATAGCTATAAAAAACGGTAGCAATTTTTTTAAACAGTAGGAAAGTTTAGAAAAACAGTAGCAATTTCAAAAAAAGTAGAAAAAAATTAGGTATAAAAATAGTAGCAAATAAAAAAACAGTAGCAAAGTTAGCAAAATATTGAGCAAGTTGCAAAAACAGTAGAGTGTGAGAGAGAGAGAGCAAGTTTGTAGCAAGTTTGTAGCTATTTTTGTTATTTTTGTGCATTTAAGTACAAGCATGCTTTTGCTTGAATGATATATGGCATTGATGTTATATGTTGGTTGAATGTCAAAAATTATCTGAGTGGCCTATGTTTTGCTGGAATGTTGATTCATTTCCATTCCGGCAAATTTCAGGCGCTCCATATGTCCACTTTTTAGCAAAGTTCATGCTGAAAATTTCCGTGATTTTCGGCATGACTTGTGCTAGAAACTAGGACATATGGAGTACATGGGATTTGCCGGAAGGGGGATGAATCAACATTATGACCAAATAGAGGCCCCCTTTTTTCTCGTCATTATATCTTTTATTTACAATTGTTGAATAGGAAACATGTCTACCGACGCCAAAGTCGCGGGTGGTTCTGCTCGCCTCGAAGACCCCATCGAGGCAGCAAAATCACTATTTCGATTAACTGGACGAACACCAGATGGGGTTGCATGGTGGCGGCAGTGGCACCGACGCCACCCCTGACACCGGCACCAGCATTGGCACTGGGACCGGCACCCCTGAGACCGGCAATGATGCTGTCGTAGCTCGTAAAGCAACGAAGAAGAAGAGGACATGAAGACGAAACGAGCTTGGCATCGGACAAATTGTGGTCAAGGAGATGCACCCCAAGAAGTTAGAGCCAACGGCACCGAAGGAAGCGTGCTCGTGCTCGGGCAATCAACTTGGATGCATCCTCAGGGAAACCGCCAACATCAACGACGAGAGGTTGAGGCTCATACCACATATGGAGAACATGCTCCTAAAGAAGTTGCACAATAGGTTCTTGTTCCCCGGGCGGAATGAATAAAAATATAAAGATCTGTGGGAAGACATCATCATAACAAAGATAAACGGCAAGGCGATGGTGACGTTCACCAACGACTTGTCCTCCTGGAAAGTTCGGGTGAAAAAAGTGATTGCGAAGAATGAACCATGGTCCAAGATTCATGCTGATAATCCGTTAATAACGGAAGAGGACTTTGAAAAATTCAAGGAGAATTGCGGTAAAGAAATTGTCAAGGAAAAGTCGGAGAAAATGAAGGCGCTCCAGGCCAGGAACACGCCTCCCCACCGCCTCGGAAGCTGCGGTTAAGAGGGGAAGAGGCACGTATGGGACAAGGAGGACGCCGAACGTGAAAGTCACAGAATCCCAGACCCCTTTGCGGAGTTCACTGACCCGCTGGAGCATAACTGGATCAGGGCCCGGTACAAGTGGGACAAAGTCAAAAAGATCTTTTACACGGACCCGAACACGAGGGAGTTCATGACACTTCTGGTAATTGTTATATTACCACATTATCATATTAGCTTCCAATCAATTAGATTGCATTTTTGTCACATTAGTAAACCATCCACGTTCCTTTTGCAGAAAGAGCAGCACCAAAAGGCAGCCAAAAGCGATGAGTCGTCACAGTCGTTGGCGAGGCCCAAGTGGGACACCCCATTCAACTGGGCCCTAAACATACTGAAAAAGGTCCCGGTGGACAAGCCTCGTCCTATGGACATGTGCATGGCATCGGAGATGGCGCCTAGTGGAAGACGTGCTACCACGAGGAGCCAGAGGAAAGAAGGAAGAGACTATCGGTCGTCACTCAGCAGAGCATCGATGAGAAGGTCGCGATTGCGGTCAATAAGACCAAAGCTGAGACCAAAGAAGAGTTTCTCGGGGCCGTCAATGCAACTGTCACTGACACGGTGGTCGGCTTGCTTCTGGCACTTTTCGATTTCATGAAGAACAATCCAAATGCATGGCCGGAGGACTTTCCCCTTCCTAGCTTTGTCGGGAGCGATTCGGCGAACACCACAACACCAACACCTGCTCAAGCAACTGCAAAAAGTCTCGCTCCTGTTCATTGCAGCCCGACCTCCGTCTCTTGCATGCTCGGTGGACCTTCATTGCTGGCTGAGCTCGACGCCCTCAAGGTAATTACGCATCATACCTTTTCACCAGCATGTCTATGGTCTTCCGTTTCAGTTGCCTTTCGGAGGTTTGACGTCACAAACATGTCTCCTTCGTAGGCCGACGAACCCCGTCCACCCTACTCTATGACATCAAGGGCCAGAAGGTGGCCGTGGGAAAGGCAATGATCGTGAAGCCAAAGGATCGCATGTTCCACAACCGAGAGATGCCCGATGATGTCTTCAAGGTTAACGTGGTCAGTGTCTTAGCGGGCTTCGAGGATTTGCCTCCTCCGGTGCCAGTCGATGACGACGAGACCCCTAACATGATTGGCGCATGCAAGAGCTAGTTCTTTCCTTGGCCGAAGTCTCTTCTTCGTCTCGAGGCACCCAGTATCACGCCAACGCCACCTTCTCAAGAAGGTATGAAAACCACCCCACCTACCAAATTACCTGCACATGTCGTGGTGGGTGATAATGGACGATGCGAGGGAGAGCCTCCATTAGTGCCAGATGATGTCGCCCCTGCTGTTAAACAAGCAAATGTTGATGATGACACGGAGGATGATGATGATGACACAGACAAGTGAAGGAAATATGCCCTAGAGGCAATAATAAAGTTATTATTTATTTCCTTATATCATGATAAATGTTTATTATTCATGCTAGAATTGTATTAGCCGGAAACATAATACATGTGTGAATACATAGACAAACTTAGTGTCACTAGTATGCCTCTACTTGACTAGCTCGTTAATCAAAGATGGTTATGTTTCCTAACCATGAACAAAGTGTTGTTATTTGATTAACGAGGTCACATCATTAGTTGAATGATCTGATTGACATGACCCATTCCATTAGCCTAGCACCCGATCGTTTAGTATGTTGCTATTGCTTTCTTCATGACTTATACATGTTCCTATGACTATGAGATTATGCAACTCCCGTTTGCCGGGGGAACACTTTATGTGCTACCAAACGTCACAACGTAACTGGGTGATTATAAAGGAGCTCTACAGGTGTCTCCAATGGTAGATGTTGGGTTGGCGTATTTCGAGAATAGGATTTGTCACTCCGATTGTCGGAGAGGTATCTCTGGGCCCTCTCGGTAATGCACATCACATAAGCCTTGCAAGCATTGCAACTAATGAGTTAGTTGCGGGATGATGTATTACGGAACGAGTAAAGAGACTTGCCGGTAACGAGATTGAACTAGGTATTGGATACCGACGATCGAATCTCGGGCAAGTAACATACCGATGACAAAGGGAACAACGTATGTTGTTATGCGGTCTGACCGATAAAGATCTTCATAGAATATGTAGGAGCCAATATGGGCATCCAAGTCCCGCTATTGGTTATTGACCGGAGACGTGTCTCGGTCATGTCTACATTGTTCTCGAACCGTAGGGTCCGCACGCTTAACGTTACGATGACAGTTATTATGAGTTTATGCATTTTGATGTACCGAAGATTGTTTGGAGTCCCGGATGTGATCATGGACATGACGAGGAGTCTCGAAATGGTCGAGACATAAAGATTGATATATTGGAAGCCTATGTTTGGATATCGGAAGTGTTCCGGGTGAAATCGGGATTTTACCGGAGTACCGGGAGGTTACCGGAACCCCCCGGGAGCTATATGGGCCTTAGTGGGCTTTAGTGGAAAGGAGAAAGGGGCAGCCCAAGGTGGGCCGCGTGCCTCCGCCCTCCCCTAGTCCTATTAGGACAAGGAGAGGTGGCCGGCCCCCCCTCTCTCTTTCCCCCCTCGAGGAATCCTATTCCAACTAGGATTGGGGGGGGGATCCTACTCCCAGAGGGAGTAGGACTCCCTTGGCGCGCCCTCCTTGGCCGGCCGCCCCCTCCCCCTTGGCTCCTTTATATACGGAGGCAGGGGGCACCCTAGGACACACAAGTTGATCCTTGAGATCGTTCCTTAGCCGTGTGCGGTGCCCCCTGCCACCATATTCCACCTCGATCATATTGTAGCGATGCTTAGGCGAAGCCCTGCGACGATAGAACATCAAGATCGTCACCACGCCGTCGTGCTGACGGAACTCCTCCCCGACGCTTTGCTGGATCGGAGCCCGGGGATTGTCATCGAGCTGTACGTGTGCTAAGAACTCGGAGGTGCCGGAGTAACGGTGCTTGGATCGGTCGGATCGGGAAGACGTACGACTACTTCCTCTACGTTGTGTCAACGCTTCCGCAGCCGGTCTGCGTGGGTACGTAGACAACACTCTCCCCTCTCGTTGCTGTGCATCATCATGATCTTGCGTGTGCGTAGGAAAATTTTGAAATTACTACGTTCCCAACAGTGGCATCCGAGCCAGGTTTTATATGTTGATGTTATATGCACGAGTAGAACACAAGTGAGTTGTGGGCAATATAAGTCATACTGCCTACCAGCATGTCATACTTTGGTTCAGAGGTATTGTTGGACGAGACGACCCGGACCAACATTACGCGTACGCTTACGCGAGACTGGTTCCCCCGACGTGCTTTGCGGGCGACTGTCTCTCCAACTTTAGTTGAACCGAGTATGGCTACGCCCGGTCCTTGCGAAGGTTAAAACGGAGTCAAATTGACAAACTATCATTGTGGTTTTGATGCGTAGGTGAGATTGGTTCTTGCTTAAGCCCGTAGAAGCCACGTAAAACTTGCAACAACAAAGTAGAGGACGTCTAACTTGTTTTTGCAGGGCATGTTGTGATGTGATATGGTCAAGGCATGATGATGAATTTTATTGTATGAGATGATCATGTTTTGTAACCGAGTTATCGGCAACTGGCAGGAGCCATATGGTTGTCGCTTTATTGTATGCAATGAAATCGCGATGTAATGCTTTACTTTATCACTAAGCGGTAGCGATAGTCGTCGAAGCATAAGATTGGCGAGACGACAACGATGCTACGATGGAGATCAAGGTGTCGCGCCGGTGACGATGGTGATCATGACAGTGCTTCGGAGATGGAGATCACAAGCACAAGATGATGATGGCCATATCATATCACTTATATTGATTGCATGTGATGTTTATCTTTTTATGCATCTTATCTTGCTTTGATTGACGGTGGCATTATAAGATGATCTCACACTAAATTATCAAGAAGTGTTCTCCTTGAGTATGCACCGTTGCCAAAGTTCGTCGTGCCCAGACACCACGTGATGATCGGGTGTGATAAGCTCTACGTCCATCTACAACGGGTGCAAGCCAGTTTTTGCACACGCAGAATACTCAGGTTAAACTTGACGAGCCTAGCATATGCAGATATGGCCTCGGAACATGGAGACCGAAAGGTCGAGCGTGAATCATATAGTAGATATGATCAACATAACGATGTTCACCATTGAAAACTACTCCATCTCATGTGATGATCGGTTATGGTTTAGTTGATTTGGATCACGTGATCACTTAGAGGATTAGAGGGATGTCTATCTAAGTGGGAGTTCTTAAGTAATTTGATTAATTGAACTTAAACTTATCATGAACTTAGTACTTGATAGTATCTTGCTTGTTTATGTTAATTGTAGATAGATGGCTCGTGCTGTTGTTCCGTTGAATTTTAATGCGTTCCTTGAGAAAGCAAAGTTGAAAGATGATGGTAGCAATTACACGGACTGGGTCCGTAACTTGAGGATTATTCTCATTGCTGCTCAGAAGAATTACATCCTGGAAGCACCGCTGGGTGCCAGGCCTGCTGCTGGAGCAACACCAGATGTTATGAACGTCTGGCGGAGCAAAGCTGATGACTACTCGATAGTTCAGTGTGCCATGCTTTACGGCTTAAATCGGGACTTCAACGACGTTTTGAACGTCATGGAGCATATGAGATGTTCCAGGAGTTGAAGTTAATATTTCAAGCAAATGCCCAGATTGAGAGATATGAAGTCTCCAATAAGTTCTATAGATGCAAGATGGAGGAGAACAGTTCTGTCAGTGAGCATATACTCAAAATGTCTGGGTATAATAATCACTTGATTCAATTGGGAGTTAATCTTCCAGATGATTACGTCATTGACAGAATTCTCCAATCACTGCCACCAAGCTACAAGAGCTTCGTGATGAACTATAATATGCAAGGGATGAACAAGACTATTCCCGAGCTCTTCGCAATGCTGAAAGCTGCGGAGGTAGAAATCAAGAAGGAGCATCAAGTGTTGATGGTTAACAAGACCACAAGTTTCAAGAGAAAGGGCAAAGGGAAGAAGAAGGGGAACTTCAAGAAGAACGGCAAGCAAGTTGCTGCTCAGGAGAAGAAACCCAAGTCTGGACCTAAGCCTGAAACTGAGTGCTTCTACTACAAGCAGACTGGTCACTGGAAGCGGAACTGCCCCAAGTATTTGGCGGATAAGAAGGATGGCAAGGTGAACAAAGGTATATGTGATATACATGTTATTGATGTGTACCTTACTAGAGCTTGCAGTAGCACCTGGGTATTTGATACTGGTTCAGTTGCTAATATTTGCAACTCGAAACAGGGACTACGGATTAAGCGAACACTGGCAAAGGACGAGGTGACGATGCGCGTGGGAAACGGTTCCAAAGTCGATGTGATCGCGGTCGGCACGCTACCTCTACATCTACCTTCGGGATTAATATTAGACCTAAATAATTGTTATTTGGTGCCAGCGTTGAGCATGAACATTATATCTGGATCTTATTTGATGCGAGACGGTTATTCATTTAAATCAGAGAATAATGGTTGTTCTATTTATATGAGTAATATCTTTTATGGTCATGCACCTTTGAAGAGTGGTCTATTTTTGATGAATCTCGATAGTAGTAACACACATATTCATAATGTTGAAGCCAAAAGATGCAGAGTTGATAATGATAGTGCAACTTATTTGTGGCACTGCCGTTTAGGTCATATCGGTATAAAGCGCATGAAGAAACTCCATACTGATGGACTTTCGGAACCACTTGATTATGAATCACTTGGTACTTGCGAACCGTGCCTCATGTGCAAGATGACTAAAACGCCGTTCTCCGGTACTATGGAGAGAGCAACAGATTTATTGGAAATCATACATAACGATGTATGTGGTCCGATGAATATTGAGGCTCGTGGCAGATATCGTTATTTTCTCACCTTCACAGATGATTTAAGCAGATATGGATATATCTACTTAATGAAACATAAGTCTGAAACATTTGAAAAGTTCAAAGAATTTCAGAGTGAAGTTGAAAATCATCGTAGCATGAAAATAAAGTTTCTACGATCTGATCGTGGAGGAGAATATTTGAGTTACGAGTTTGGTGTACATTTGAAACAATGCGGAATAGTTTCGCAACTCACGCCACCCGGAACACCACAGCGTAATGGTGTGTCTGAACGTCGTAATCGTACTTTACTAGATATGGTGCGATCTATGATGTCTCTTACTGATTTACCGCTATCGTTTTGGGGTTATGCTTTAGAGACGGCCGCATTCACGTTAAATAGGGCACCATCAAAATCCGTTGAGACGACGCCTTATGAACTATGGTTTGGCAAGAAACCAAAGTTGTCGTTTCTTAAAGTTTGGGGCTGCGATGCTTATGTGAAAAAGCTTCAACCTGATAAGCTCGAGCCCAAATCGGAGAAATGTGTCTTCATAGGATACCCAAAGGAGACTGTTGGGTACACCTTCTATCACAGATCCGAAGGCAAGACATTCGTTGCTAAGAATGGATCCTTTCTAGAGAAGGAGTTTCTCTCGAAAGAAGTGAGTGGGAGGAGAGTAGAACTTGACGAGGTAACTGTACCTGCTCCCTTATTGGAAAGTAGTACATCACAGAAAACTGTTTCTGCGACACCTATACCAATTAGTGAGGAAGCTAATGATGATGATGATCATGAAACTTCAGGACAAGATACTACTGAACCTCGTAGATCAACCAGAGCGAGATTCGCACCAGAGTGGTACGGTAATCCTGTTCTGGAAATCATGCTGCTAGATCATGATGAACCTACGAACTATGAAGAAGCGATGGTGAGCCCAGATTCCGCAAAATGGCTTGAAGCCATGAAATCTGAGATGGGATCCATGTATGAGAACAAAGTATGGACTTTGGTTGACTTGCCCGATGATCGGCAAGCAATTGAGAATAAATGGATCTTCAAGAAGAAGACTGACGCTGATGGTAATGTTACTGTCTACAAAGCTCGACTTGTCGCAAAAGGTTTTCGACAAGTTCAAGGGGTTGACTACGATGAGACTTTCTCACCCGTAGCGATGCTTAAGTCTATCCGAATCATGTTAGCGATTGCCGCATTTTATGATTATGAAATTTGGCAGATGGATGTCAAAACTGCATTCCTGAATGGATTTCTGGAAGAAGAGTTGTATATGATGCAACCGGAAGGTTTTGTCGATCCAAAGGGAGCTAACAAAGTATGCAAGCTCCAGCGATCCATTTATGGACTGGTGCAAGCCTCTCGGAGTTGGAATAAACGCTTTGATAGTGTGATCAAAGCATTTGGTTTTATACAGACTTTCGGAGAAGCCTGTATTTACAAGAAAGTGAGTGGGAGCTCTGTAGCATTTCTGATATTATATGTGGATGACATATTACTGATTGGAAATGATATAGAATTTCTGGATAGCATAAAGGGATACTTGAATAAGATTTTTTCAATGAAAGACCTCGGTGAAGCTGCTTACATATTAGGCATAAAGATCTATAGAGATAGATCAAGGCGCTTAATTGGACTTTCACAAAGCACATACGTTGACAAGATTTTGAAGAAGTTCAAAATGGATCAAGCAAAGAAAGGGTTCTTGCCTGTGTTACAAGGTGTGAAGTTGAGTCAGACTCAATGCCCGACCACTGCAGAAGATAGAGAGAAAATGAAAGATGTTCCCTATGCTTCAGAAATAGGCTCTATCATGTATGCAATGCTGTGTACCAGACCTGATGTGTGCCTTGCTATAAGCTTAGCAGGGAGGTACCAAAGTAATCCAGGAGTGGATCACTGGACAGCGGTCAAGAACATCCTGAAATACCTGAAAAGGACTAAGGATATGTTTCTCGTATATGGAGGTGACAAAGAGCTCACCGTAAGAGGTTACGTTGATGCAAGCTTTGACACTGATCCGGAAGATTCTAAATCGCAAACCGGATACGTGTTTACATTAAACGGTGGAGCTGTCAGTTGGTGCAGTTCTAAACAAAGCGTCGTAGCGGGATCTACATGTGAAGCGGAGTACATAGCTGCTTCGGAAGCAGCGAACGAAGGAGTCTGGATGAAGGAGTTCATATCCGATCTAGGTGTCATACCTAGTGCATCGGGTCCAATGAAAATCTTTTGTGACAATACTGGTGCAATTGCCTTGGCAAAGGAATCCAGATTTCACAAGAGGACCAAGCACATCAAGAGACGCTTCAATTCCATCCGGGATCTAGTCTAGGTGGGAGACATAGAGATTTGCAAGATACATACGGATCTGAATGTTGCAGACCCATTGACTAAGCCTCTTCCACGAGCAAAACATGATCAGCACCAAGGCTCCATGGGTGTTAGAATCATTACTGTGTAATCTAGATTATTGACTCTAGTGCAAGTGGGAGACTGAAGGAAATATGCCCTAGAGGCAATAATAAAGTTATTATTTATTTCCTTATATCATGATAAATGTTTATTATTCATGCTAGAATTGTATTAACCGGAAGCATAATACATGTGTGAATACATAGACAAACTTAGTGTCACTAGTATGCCTCTACTTGACTAGCTCATTAATCGAAGATGGTTATGTTTCCTAACCATGAACAAAGTGTTGTTATTTGATTAACGAGGTCACATCATTAGTTGAATGATCTGATTGACATGACCCATTCCATTAGCCTAGCACCCGATCGTTTAGTATGTTGCTATTGCTTTCTTCATGACTTATACATGTTCCTATGACTATGAGATTATGCAACTCCCGTTTGCCGGAGGAACACTTTGTGTGCTACCAAACGTCACAACGTAACTGGGTGATTATAAAGGAGCTCTACAGGTGTCTCCAACGGTAGATGTTGGGTTGGCGTATTTCGAGAATAGGATTTGTCACTCCGATTGTCGGAGAGGTATCTCTGGGCCCTCTCGGTAATGCACATCACATAAGACTTGCAAGCATTGCAACTAATGAGTTAGTTGCGGGATGATGTATTACGGAACGAGTAAAGAGACTTGCCAGTAACGAGATTGAACTAGGTATTGGATACCGACGATTGAATCTCGGGCAAGTAACATACCGATGACAAAGGGAACAACGTATGTTGTTATGCGGTCTGACCGATAAAGATCTTCATAGAATATGTAGGAGCCAATATGGGCATCCAGGTCCCGCTATTGGTTATTGACCGGAGACGTGTCTCGGTCATGTCTACATTGTTCTCGAACCGTAGGGTCCGCACGCTTAACGTTACGATGACAGTTATTATGAGTTTATGCATTTTGATGTACCGAAGATTGTTCGGAGTCCCGGATGTGATCATGGACATGACGAGAAGTCTCGAAATGGTCGAGACATAAAGATTGATATATTGGAAGCCTATGTTTGGATATCGGAAGTGTTCCGGGTGAAATCGGGATTTTACCGGAGTACCGGGAGGTTACCGGAACCCCCCGGGAGCTTTATGGGCCTTAGTGGGCTTTAGTGGAAAGGAAAAAGGGGCAGCCCAAGGTGAGCCGCGCGCCTCCCCCCTCCCCTAGTCCTATTAGGACTAGGAGAGGTGGCCGGCCCCCTCTCTCTCTTTCCCCCCTCGAGGAATCCTATTCCAACTAGGATTGGGGGGGGGGGGAATCCTACTCCCAGAGGGAGTAGGACTCCCTTGGCGCGCCCTCCTTGGCCGGCCGCCCCCTCCCCCTTGGCTCCTTTATATACGGAGGCAGGGGGCACCCTAGGACACACAAGTTGATCCTTGAGATCGTTCCTTAGCTGTGTGCGGTGCCCCCTGCCACCATATTCCACCTCGATCATATTGTAGCGGTGCTTAGGCGAAGCCCTGCGACGGTAGAACATCAAGATCGTCACCACGCCGTCGTGCTGATGGAACTCCTCCCCGACGCTTTGCTGGATCGGAGCCCGGGGATTGTCATCAAGCTGTACGTGTGCTAAGAACTCGGAGGTGCCGGAGTAACGGTGCTTGGATCGGTCGGATCGGGAAGACGTATGACTACTTCCTCTACGTTGTGTCAACGCTTCCGCAGTCAGTCTGCGTGGGTACGTAGACAACACTCTCCCCTCTCGTTGCTGTGCATCATCATGATCTTGCGTGTGCGTAGGAAAATTTTGAAATTACTACGTTCCCAACAACAAGTATTTCAATACCGCCGATGATGATGGAGGATTGATGGCTCAGGACGACGAAGACTCAGGCTATGAGCGTGGAGATGATGACTTGATGTTGCCTGCTTTCCCGGAGCCGGAACATCCTAAGGCGGAATGCAAAAAGTCTCTCTTCAAGCGATCCTCGCAGTAGTTGACCCCTCTAGATGCCGCCTGTACCCAGAACCCCCTGAGGGCCGTCCACTGATTAGCCTGAGGACACTGGGGGTGGTGGTTAGGGAAGGTATGGTGGGCTCACTACCGCCACCCGCCAAGAAAAAAAAGGAGGAAACCGGACAAGAAAGGCCCTAAAGGAGCCAGAGCTGCTTCAAGCAGCCAGCCGCCTCTGAAGCCCCGGGTGGTAGACAGAATACCTGTCGAAGGTGCGCAGCGTTTCCATGTCGCCGGCTAGCCGATCCTACCTGCGAAAGCGCTATAGCACATACTGAACAATGATCTAAGGAGACTCCATGAAGATGTGCTGACCAGAGAGAAAAGCCTTCTGATCGCGGAAAAACCAGGATACCCGCTTTACACGGCTAAGGTGCCGGCTGGGAAGTTGTACGTCGAGAACTGGCCCGTGAATCAGTTCATCATGCGATTTGACTACATCTACGACATGTTCCACATGACCAAGCTGGATTTCTAGTTCATCCGCATGTATGCGCTGTATCTCAACTACTTCATCAGGATCGAGAACATAAAATATATCTGCGTCGTGGACCCGTACTATATGCACGAGAGCTTCTTGGCAGTTTACAAAGAGCACCGTGACTATGCGAGCAAGTACCTCGGCGAATTCATGATCGCTAATAAGGACAAGGAAGTGATTCTGTTGACTTACATCCCACATAAGTCATCCGCACGTATCCTTTCGTAAGTGTTAATCATTCCTTTGTAAGCATGGAGGCTAATTTGAGGTGTACTTAATTTGCGCAGCAGGGGGCGCCGTCCTCATCGTTCTATCCCCGGAATACTCCCATGCTATGTATTTGGACTCATCGAAGAACCTCAGGAAAAAGGATTACATGCACATAAAGAGTGTTCTCGATAGTGCCCTGTTAACCTTCAACCTGTCTGGTGGATATATCAAGGTGAAAAAGTACAGGAATCGCGGGCTGGCTTTCGGCCATAAGACCGACTTCTGCTGCATCCAGCAACCGCACACCAGTATGGCTGATGGATTCTACCTCATGCATCACCTACTCGAGTACAGAAGGGATAATCAATGCCTTCGCATGTCACCTACTACCAATGATGCCGAGATTGTCAGCTGAGCCACAAGCATAGGAAGGACACCGGATCATCGAATCAGAGCTGAGTTTTATCATGTACAGTATGAACTTTTCCAAGTGATCATGAAGCAGGTCCTCGAACCAACAGTGATGTTCTACCATGGGCCAATCACGCGGGAAGTTGTCCGAGCACTGCTACTCACCCAGCGTCTGGACCTGAAGCATTTCAAGAAGCTCGGGTGCTTCCTCCCTGACTATGAAGATTGGACCGCTGACATGGAGGACTGATTGTTGATGAAAAAGTGTCACTACTATCTTTCTATGGCAAAACTTTGAATTTATGCACAGCGAAACTATGTGATGTAACTAAACTGTGGTCCTGAACTAGCGTAGATCGCTCTAGTTAATTAGTTTGGGTATGAGGAACTTCGTCATTTATTTTTACTATTGGTTGCTTGTATTTTGCTAATTATGCCTCCTTGTTTTCTTAAGTACATTATGTTGCATATTATCGTTCAATTCATCAACTAACGATGCAGGTACATAGATCAGAGATGGTGAAGGACTACTACGCCATGTACGTTCGGAGGGTTCCAGGAGTCTACGACCACTGGCCAACCGCTCAGGCCCAGGTGCAGAGGTACCCGGGTGCTAGCCACAGAGGGTTCGACAGCAGAGCCGAAGCAGAAAGTAGTTACTTGAGGTGGACACTCCAGCATGAGCAGGGGCGGGACCGCCGGTACTACATAGTCGCGCTCTTGCTCATGCTGATCACTCTTCTCTTCTACATCATGGTTTATATAGAGATGATGAAACTTGTGTGTATGCTATGACCATGCAGTTGCACTTATTCGAGACATGACATGATCGCACTTGTGTATCGTTATTTTCGAGATGTGATGATATTTGTGTTGAATGATGATGATGATGATGATGATGATGATGATGATGATGATGATGATGATGGTATGACGAGACTACTGTATGTTTATGATATGATGAGAATAGTGTATGTTTGGTATGATCTGATGAAACTATTGTATAGAGCCTATATATGGGATCATTGTTGGGTACCGGTTAATTCGGATAAGAAGGTTCTCACACCTAGGGCCCATGTGCTGCTAAATAAAGTTGAGTAACTAATTGATTCCCATTCCGGAATAGGATGAGCTACTGATTCGCCAAAAAAATATCATGTTTTTTTTTCAAAAATATCAGATTTATTATAAAGATTCATCGGAAGTACAAAGCACCCCAGCATAATCAAAATTACATAGAGGTCAGGAGAACGAGCTATCTACACGCCGTTCCCATGTCGAATCCGTTTGAGCACCACCCTTGCAAGAATTAAAACCGTACCTATCTAAGCGGAGGCACCATGAATACCCTCCTAGCCACCGGCCGGAGCGGTAGGTGGAGGGGAGGCGAACCCATGGGCTCGCCGGCGAAGATTGAAAGGAAGAAGGCTTTTCCTAATCGCCTTGCGAGAGGGGAAAGAAAAAGCTCACCTGGGGCAAATTTTATCATGTTGATGTAGAAACGATCATGAAAATTCCTTTGAATGTAGAACTAGTTGATGATTTTGTGGCTTGGAATTTTTGAAAAAAATAATTGTTTCATGGTAGGGTCTGCATACTACCGTGAATGGTAAAACTAGTATGGGTCCAGATTGAGAAGAAGTGATGGTCAGGGTGCTTCGAGGACTAATCTGGTATGGGAAATCTTGTGGAATTTACAGATACGAAGGAAAATCAAGATATTGGCACAAAGGACGTTTCATGGAATAGTCCCAGGTTTATCTGTACTTGCAAACAGACATATAAATGTGCCTCCTCAATGCCCAGTTTGTTTGCAAGGAGCTGAAGACATGAGACACGTACTATTCACGTGTAGGAGAGCCAAGGAAGTATGGAAATCACCCCGCAAAAAAACAGAAGTATCGAAATCACTGGGATTGCTGAATGTGATTAAAGAAGCTGTACTTGTTGATCGCTCAGGCAGTGTTGTTCTTGAAAAAGTCCTGAGGTGGCAGATCACATTGTCACAAAACTCAAGCAAACTGGGTCTTAAAGAAACTATATTATGTGTTGAAGCATGGTACATATGGTGGCAACGTAGGGAAGCAGTAAAGGGAAATCATGTTGCACCACCGGCTGTAATAGCTTTTTCTATTCAGGCTCTTGCAACCAATTTTGCTCAAGGTTCGGGTACAGGAAACCCACATAAAATTACATGAGCAAAACCAGAGCCGGACTGGTATAAATTAAATGTTGATGCTACCTTTTCTGAAGATAGGACGGGTGGAGCGGCAGCAATTCTAAGAAACTCAAAGGGAAGCAAGGGTGGGACGGTCATGGCTCTTGAATAATTTGTTAAAACTATACGAAGGAGGAGGCTGTGGCGTTGCAGAAAGTTCTCTCACTCCTGCAGGACCTTGGATGCAATAAAGTTATTGTGGAACCGTACTATCTGAAGCTTGTTTAGTCTTGCAATGGGGTCATCGAAATCTGGTGCCCTTATACTGCTATTCTCGCAGACTGTTTTCAAAAGCCTCATAGCATTGGGTCAGTGAAGTTTTCTCACTGCCTTAGGGAGGCAAATCGGGCCACACATAATCTTGCTAGGCTTGCTTATGTTTTGAATGTAGTGCTGGATTGGGATGGCGATCCACCAACTTTTCCTCTTCCGGACATATAATTTGCTGTAACTGTCTTATGATATTTCAATGAAGTGCGCCCAAAATGTTTTCCCTAAAAAAAAACATGAGAATGCCGGCAGCGAAGCAGTAGGTTCTGACCTAGAGGTGATCAAGGATTGTGTAAAACCAGTGATGGATAGTTGTTTCTTATTTAAAAAAATCAAATTGTTCATGGATCATACATCTCTTTGGAGGAACAAGGTAGCTAAGTTCTCGGAGAGGTGTTAGCCCCGCCGCCTCCTGCCGGCGGCTGCGCGCCCAATTTCTTGCACTCCTTGGTGCACTCGTCCATCGACAAGTAGCAAACTTCCACACCCACGGTACAGCAGTAGCAGCGCTCGCCCTTGCACGCAAACGACTTCTCATCGTGGACGCACAGCCCATTGGGCAAACTAATCTTCTCACCGCCTTCATCCATGATGCGGCCTGCATATGTGGAGACAGATGAATAATCTAGCGCCATGATTAACAAAGCAGACAAGAATGAGCAATCACAAATATACAGATCGAGGAATGAGCAAGGATTATTACATCGCGCCTGGGTAGCGAGGAGGCACACGATGAGGAGAAGCGTGGCCGCGTGGATGGGGGCCGTGTGCTTGTCCATGGTGTGTATGAATGATGTCGACGAGGCGACCGACACAGCAATAGGATACTAGGCGGATGCATGTTGTGAGATGGTTTCGCTGCATTGGTGGTATGGTCTTGTGCACATATATAAGCACAGAAATGAAGATACGCCGGTAGGCCTCCAACATACATTTGGGGTATTATAATTGCTGTATGATCGCTTGCCAGATTGTTTTTGGATTGTATAAGGGCCGCAAATATTTTGTCTGCATAATCCTGATTTACCTGCCATTATACTACCAGAAATGGATTTTAGGTGCCAATTGAACCAGCATCAAATATTTTTGTTTCCAATAATCATGATTTACCTGTCGTTTTATATTACCAGAAAAATGGATTTTAGATGCCAATTGAATCAATACATATGTATTGCTTACCAAGGAAAACTTATTTTTTGCAATAAAATGTGGGGGAGCAGTAAAGGTGTTTTTCAAGAAAAGCCGGCCGCCAAAAACCAAATATGGGAGGGAAAAATCAAAACAAGGAGGGTAGAAAGCGGACGAAGGAGGAGTAGGAGTGATACGAGCAGACATTTCAGATACCAAATATGCACTGAATTGACGAAATGGAATGCTTCTAAATGCACATCCTGAATTTGAAAAATTGGGATGTGACAGTTATCTACTGGAAACAGTTGCGTGGAGTTTATTCAACCAGTTTGGCTGGCGAGCCACTAGTAGATTATGTGGATGAGCTATATATTCTCGAGTCTAGCTGGTTGTGGTTGTGTTTTCTTCTTATTTGTCTTACTAGTAAAGTTGCACGTGCAATGCACGTCTTGATACATAAAATTTAGCTAGGGGTGTTTCAGGCAACAAAAAACAGAATCTTTCATCACAATTGAGGACATTGGTCACAAAGTGCACCGGATCACTTAGGTAATATCTTTTGTTCAATCAATGATTTATCTTATTTTTTATGTTTAAGTCCATATTTTTATTCCATAGACCAAACAAGTGCCTATAATGTCGACACAAAAACCATGGATCTGAAATGAAGAAATGTACATCTATGGGCTGCTTTATTCCTCTCTCGCTTTGTGAAAAGAAGCTCCAAACACCGGAACAAAGACTTGTAGGCCTGCAATTCATGAATTAGCTGAGCACCCATTGATAGCTCCTCCTAACTATCTAGCCAAAGATGAACAACTGACTGGCAATAGGTCTCAATCACCACTCTATGATAGTCTCTTTCTTGGGTCAACATGGCATCTTCGCATGCCAGGAGCTCCAATGGTAAATAGACCTATTATGTTATCATGCCTTTTGCAGGCGGCTGCTTGAAATCTTCCATCATGGTCACACACAATCAGTCCGCACCAGAAAATCAAAAGCACCATCACTGTTTATTTTCATCATGCTTTCGATGGACACCACTTCGCTTGCTCTTCACTGGCAACACTCTTGCCAGGGAATTAGAAAGCGCGCACACTCTTATGAAAGCTCCATGAAATGCACTGTTTGCACTGAATTGCCTCATGTGTACTTATTCCGACTGCTCCATATTGCCCACAGGACGGAAACCGAAATAGGAGCATCTTTCTTACTAACAATAGCATGCTCAGTACATCAGCCAACCATGTCATTGGACATAGCCTGCGAAATTTAAGATATAAAATGTCAACGGTTGTATTACAGAATAGCTTTGCATGATGGAAACTAACCACAACAAGGTACATATTATTCTATTCATGAGCAGACATAGGGCATATACTAAGTTCTTGATGTGTCTCATTTTCAGTTCACTGAAACTTGGTAAAATATTTTGTAACAACGAAACTTGGTAAAATATTTTGTAACACCGGCCACTCAACGGTACATTCCACTTATTCTCTGCACCTGAAAGTACCCTCTCCTGCATCTCACCTTCTACCTTTCTCTGTATTAGGGCTCAGTATATGCAGAGCGAACTGTGAAATATCCCGAATGGTTCCATGCCTAATCTTCCATGCCCAAGACCAGAAGCCATCTGCATAATTATGGGGTCTTGGCATTCAGAAGAATGTGTACACATCTGTCGGCATGAACACCTCCTTAATGAAATCCTTGTTCCATTGCCCCAAATCAGCATCAATTAAACTTGAAACCAACTGTACCCGTGTAGCTGCTATTCTCCCCCTCGGTTGCATTGAATTTTGCTTTAGAAATCCATTTGGTTTGCTATATTGAGTTCGACCATTTCCAACCCTACAAATCAAACCCAACTTTAGCAAACATCTCTTCCATTCACAATAGCACACCAAGTTTGCGATGCACTTCGAGGACAGGTTGCCAATTTCAGACTTTTTTGCTGCACGAGAACAGTTTACTTTCGCACCACCCCTGTATTTTAGATTTAGCTCAAATAACCAATCTACTATGAAAGAACCTCCCACTCTATTTGCAATTCAATCCTCACCTCAATTGAATTTGATATGTACTGTTGAGGCTGAAAAACACCGAACTCTTCATTTTAGTACCACTCTGGCCAGAGCAAGGCTGTAAGCGGATGGAATTCAATCTATGCGCACTCCACCTATCAGCTTTCACAAAAGATTTGGCAATCGTCAGCAAATAAAAGCAAGAAATCATGGTGCTCTTAGACTCACACCAATGCCACCATCAACCGAACCAGCATTGTAACTTTTTAAGATCGGTATTAGCATTGAAAAGAGATCATCAAAAGAGGGTGATAGATATGTTAACAATCTCCAATTCCAATGCTATATTGTTACAATTGCTTGGGGAAGTGTGCCTTTACCACCACTGTATATGGTACGACATTAAATTTTCAAATGTGAATGTGAACTCAGTGAGAATACACTACCACTCAATAGTACGTCTGACTGTGTTAGGATTATTTACCTGATATGCGCCACTAAACTCCGCTGGGTTCTACACGAACCTACAGAATTAGCCATTTTAATCAGTATGTTGGAACAAATTCACAAAAATTACAGTCAGTATATATCACTGAAAGACTTCTATAGATTTTCCAAAAATTCAATTGAGATATCACATCATGTTTGGAAGTACATGTTAATTTTACTGCATTTAAAAAACTTTACAATTTTTGTTTACCTTATAATCTTATATGGAGGTAGCGGAACCTAACCTTCTGCAGCTCCTAGAATATATACACATGGATTAATCGAAACACACACATGTCTAAGTCTTCTTCGATCCGCAACACCCAAGCAAGATCTCTTCCCGAGAAACGATAACCTATAAAATGTATAATCACCAAAGCCAGAGAATCTAATCTCCAGTAGTTCCAGAGTTTACTCAAACAAGAGATATTAACGGTTTTTCATACACACATATAGTCGTAAGTTCAGTTTTGGTGGCCTAATCTTGGAGCATTTAACTGTGTGATTGCATGCTAACTCAAAAGATACTATCAGAAAAGGCAATCATAATATGTTTTCTTTTCAATCAGGAAAGAGAAGGCTGGGATCATGAATTCGTAAATGGAAGAACCTCCATTGCACACTCTCTGTAAATCCTAGTGTGACTGAGCAGATCAAAATTAGAGATTATTCAGAATGGCTGACACATGCCAAGTAATTATGCATTACAGCCTTAGTTCCATAGTTACAAGAAAAAGGCGCAAGGATATCTTGTCGAGCAACCGAACGCCATGGGTAAAATGCACTATCCCGCAATTAACACTGGAAAGCGCGATAACAAATAGCAATTAAACACATGGACATTCTTCGAGTTGTATTCTCTTCTCAACCTTGCAAATTTAAATGGTATCTAGGTTATTATATCTCCTACTCCCTCCGTTCCGAATTACTTGTCTTAGATTTGTCTAGATACGGAGGTATCTAGCACTAAAATGAGTCTAGATACATCCGTATCTAGACAAATCCAAGACAAGCAATTCAGAACGAAGGGAGTAGATGCAAGTCTTTACAATATCCTCAAACTTGTTTTTTAACTGAAAAAAAACATTGACGAAGCACCTCTAGAAAACATCTGACTGACATGTGCTTACAAAAATTAAAGCTTGAGATGGAGCAGAATAGAAGCAACCCATTTCCTATATGAAGAGCATATGTGATTATTGGCCCTCAGGCCCAAATATATTTTTATTTATTGCGGGGGAGGCTCAAAATAACTGGTTGATTTGCCAAGTGCACATGAACTAACTAAATTACAATTATTTGTCTAACAGAACACATCATAAATTCAGGAAGTTGAAACCATTCTAATAGGCTTGGATTTAAGCCATCTACCTGCAAGGATCACCAGATTCCGTGCTTATTAAGTGTAGCATTGCAGACATCATTAGATCTCATATCAGAAAGATGATCGTCATGCTATAATAAGGTACACTAAAAAGGATGCTTCTTCAGACCACTGTCAAAAAGCAACTGAAATCAAGTGCAGAGAAATACATCAATTGGATTGGCGGCCACTTACTTCCAAGATGTACGTACGCTGCCCCAGTGGATAAGCACAACGCGGCTGTAAGGTACTTGTGCCCAGCAGCGAGACTCTCCGGCGGTCGGGACTGGATAAGCTGCAGAGGAACGATAGGCGGAGGCGCGCGACGACGGGGAGAGGACGGTGGCGTGGCCGAGGATCTAGTCGTCTTCTTCGATGAGAATACGCGAGCGGACGGGTGGGGCGCACGACGATGGGGTGAGTCGGCGGCGGCATCCAAACTGCGATGTCCCCAGCGCCAGCGGCGTGCGCTCATCGGCATCCGCGGCGGCTGCGTTGGTAAGAAGTGCTCGTTGTGAGCGGCGAGGACAGCAGGCGGCGGGCGAGGCTGAGTGTGCGATCACGGGAGCCGATTAGAGAGGAAGAAAGCAAAATGAGAGAAAATTACGAAGGGGATCAAGGTGATGCAGGGCTGGAGTTATTTTCTCCTTTTCCCTCATGGGTGGGTGGGTGGATGGATTGATTGTGCGTGGGGCAGAACATTTCGTCTGCTCGGCAGGTAAGTGCTACGTACACGCGTGGCATCCGGTTAGATTAATCCGAGCCATTAGAGCTAACTAAATGGGGTAATCTGGCGGTAGTAATCAGACTGGGTACACTTGACGGGTGGTTTTAAGAAAGAAAATGTTTGCTCTTTTAATAGTAGTATAGATTATTCTCTGGCACTCGATGACTTGAACATATTTGATATTTAATAAAATTGATGTGTGCATCTTGCGATGCAAAGGATGGGGTAGTCCCCTTTTAGAAAAAAATCTAGCGTATAACATTAGAGCAACTCCAACAGTTTCTCTAAAAAAACTTCCCTGGAGCTACTTATGTTAGATCCCATAAAACTTCTTCCCCAAATCTATTTTATAGTATTTTCATTAAAAAAACTAAATAACGGCCTTGGGCCCACCAGTCAGTGAGATGCTTGACGGCCTTGGTATGGCGACAGCGGCGGGCAGCAGCGACAAGATGGCGCGGCGCATCCCTAAACTAGAGGGAAGTTGGGGCCAAGTTTACATTATTTTGTAAATTTATTTCAGGTTTACGGATATGTTGGCAACATTTTTCAGCCAAACTTCTCCACCTTTTTACGGATACAAGATCTGTTATCCGCTGCAAGTCGCACTTGAAGAATGATTAATGTGTCCTGGATAGACTAGCTTGCGGAAATCGGTGAACGGTTTTTTTCCACATATATAGTAATACATATCTTATTCATATCATAAAGATCATAGTACAAGCCATATACACAGCGACCTGACAAGACTGCAAGGTAAAAAGGAAGCCAAATGCTAGACTTTGCACAAAATGCAAGAACATTACAATCAAAGTATATATACGTACGGTTCATGCACCATGACCGCACGCTTGGTAAATGAAATACCAAAACAAACGAGATATTTATTGTGATTGTTGACGATTTTCGTGACAAAACACCCGTAAAGAAATGAGTACCCCTGTACGTTTTATCGACGATTTACACTGCAATTATGGGATCGCTCTCAGCTGCCATGTTGACGTTGGCATGAGGGACGTTGATTGGGTAGCGATGTATGCATCCCGCCCACGCCTTGTCCAGCTGGGTTGCCGGGCCGATGCACTCCCAGACGGCGCTGTTGCACTTGACCCCAGCTCCGAGGCCAACCATCCACACACGGTCGCCCTTCCGCACCCGGCCCTTGGCCTCGAGGTACGCCATCTCGTACCACACCGAGCTGCTCGACGTGTTGCCGAACCGGTGAAGCGCCATGCGAGACGGCTCCACGTGCTCCTCCGACAGCCCGAGGCTAGACTGGACCTCGTCGACGACCGCACGCCCCCCTGCATGGATGCACACGTGATGGAACGCCTTGCACAAGTCGGGGACGTAAGGATTCACCTTCACGCCGCCTCGCCGGCCCAGCTTGAGCAGCAGTTTGTTGGCGACGAAGCGCAGCTGCTCGAAGAAGGGGAGCACCAGCGGGCCAAGGCCTGTGATGTTGGCCTCGAGCGCGGCACCGGCGACGCACATGAGGTCCCTGGAAAGTTTGACCCCCAAGTTGCCTTCGTCGTCCTCCTCCTGGAAGATGCACCGGTAGGAGCTGTCCTGCTCGCCGCCGGTGATCGTCCGCACGAGGTGGGCGAGTCGAAACCGCGCCCTGTCCTTGGACGTGGACAGCAGCACGGCGGCGCCGCCCACCCGAAAGAGCATGTTGGACAGCAGCATGGAGCGCTCCCTGCCGAGGTACAGGTTGGGCGTGATGGTCTCCGTGGACACGACCAGAGCGTGAGCAGCAGCAACACCGTGGGGCGCTGCACGAAGTAGGCCGGCAGCGAGCCCCACCGAGATCACCCCCGCGCTACAGCCCATCCCAGACAGATTTACACAGCGGACATCGCTGCGGAGTTTGTATCTGTTGACGATCATGTCGCTGAGGGACGGCACGGGGGCGAAGACGCTGCAGTTGATGACGACAATGCCGACGGCATCAGGGGTGACGCCTGCCTTGGCGAACAGGTCGTCGATGGCCGAGAAGATGACCAGCTCCGCCTCGGCTCGGGCAACGACCAAGTTGTTGTCTGGCGGGATGTAGTGGTCGCCGGGGGGCAGGCTGGTCTCATCGCCGAGACCGCTGCTTCCGAGCACCCGCATGGCGAAGCCGACTGTGCGATCGTCCGCGAACGCGGGTACGAGGTGAGCGTACTCGATGAGTGTGGAGTTAGGGAAACTCCAGGTGGGACTGGGAAGGAAGCAAGCATAATCGACAAGGTACACGGCGCGTGGGCGGTTCACGACGGCTGCCACCATGGCCAGGAGGGCCAGAGAGAGCAGGAGGAGGTGGATGGGTGAGAAAGAGTAGCCGACCAGCCGTGTAGCTTTGAGGAAGATGCTTCGTGGAAGGACCATGCCGGCAACAATGGGGAACAGCTGCTTGCTAAGAGGTGATAAACCCACGGCCATGGCCATTGTTTCCGCAACCGATCGAGCGTGCTCGGAGGTGAGTATACACGGGAACAAGGGGTGGGTTTTAAAGGCGCAGCCAGTGCAACCGTCATACTCCTAGGAGGCGAGTACTATCCTACTACTCCCTCCTTCCATCTATATAGAGCGTAATACGTTTTCTTAGACTATCTTTGACTATTGATAAGATTAGTAGTATATGAGATGTATAATGCGAAAATTATATCATTGAATAGTTGTCAACCTAGGAGCCTTCCAGAGAGCCTTGGCTCAGTGGTTGGGCATGCGGTTGTGTATGATGAAACCACTCATCAAAAAATATGTTGATATTTATTTAAAAAATTCTGAGGACCATGTTTATCTTGATACTCATACTAAAATGGCCGTATGCATCTCTAGTTGGTGCAGAGGTCGGGGAAGTGAAATTCCCCCCCCATTTAAAAGACACGCACAACGTCGAGGAGACCTCATAGAAGAAAGGTGAAGGCAGGACTAGCGGGAACCCTAGCGCTGCCAAGCCCTCGGCTCCCTCTCCCACCTCTCCTGCCCGCCGCCACCGAGCAAAGCCCGGTTGGCATCGGCGGCGGCGGGATCTCTCCTCCCCGCAGCGGTCGGACTTGGCGTGGGTGGCGTTCGGCGGCGGTTGGCGACGGGGCGCACCGGCGAAGACTCAGGGGGCGATGGCAGGAGCTGCTTCCCCCGGTGGTCGCGTGGGGGGCCGTTCAGGGCGCTCCTATGGTGGCCGTGGTCGATCTGTTTCAGATCTGACTGCCGGTGCCTCGGGCGGCGCGGGGATCTCGGGGCGGCGGCCTCGGTTGGTGGCGCGCGGTGCGGCCTGCCTGGCGGGCAGCACCGCCGAGTGCAGATGGGGGGCCTTCCACAGCTGCGTGGGCAGCGTGGAGGCAGCGGCGCTACATCGGTTCCTCGATGGCCGACCGGAGTTCCATGGGAGGCGTCGTCTCCGACTCGATGTACTCCGGTTCGTGCTGGCTACGGTAGCGACTACGGTCGATGCCAATACTGCCTGGATGTATCTGGCGGGTGGGCATAGATCCGGGGGAAACTCCAGGCCGGCTTGGCGGCCGCACCAAAGTCGACGCCCCCGGCGCCGATTCCCTTCCTGGAGGCTTCGGTATGGATCATACGCCCCCCCACCTCTGCCATGAGCACAGGCGAAAGCCTATGTTCCTCTGTTTGGGCGACGATGAAACTTTGGTGTCGTGTTCCTTCCTGAAGGCATCGGCCGAGGACTGCTCGGGGTGGTGGAGTTGCTGGTAGTTCGGAGTCGACGCGAGATGGCATGTAAGTGGAGCGGTGTGGCATCAACAGTATCATCGACGGTGGGTCTCGGCGGCATGGCACAGTGGAGACTCGGCGTCCGATGCGCGGAGATGGACTCGCGCAGGAGGAAGAAACTGTCTGGCATCGTGGTGGCGTCGACGGTAGCTAGACCGTGCAAGTTAGATGCAGCAGTACAGCTCTTAAGATGGATTGGTGGCAAGTGGCTGCGGCGGCCTCACACCCGGCAGGCGTCCTGGTTGAGGAGCACGCCGGACTGGTGGGTGCCCATACTCGGCAGGCGTCCTGATTAGGACCTCAGGTCTTAGATGTTAGGTCTGGCTGCAATGTCTGTTTGGTATTAGGCCCAGGCTATCAGCACCGCTTCATCAATTGGATAGGTGTACCGACAGTTGTTGCTTAGACGATAGCTTTAGTCTTACTGTTGTATGATTTTGTAAGGTCTTGTTAGCATAATTAGTAAAGTGGTCGTATGCATCGTCCATATGCAGAGGCCGGGGTCATCCTTCTTTTCTAAAAAAAAGCGCCTTCTAGAGTCCAAAGCCTTTTTCCACGATGTACTACAATTTTTTTTAGGAAGACGTACTGCAAAGTTGTTAACAGATACAAGTTGCTTTTCAAAATCAAGACAGACGACTAGTACTAGCTGCGTGTTTAGATGTCCTAGCAACAACGGAAACTGCAATGTTAAAAAAAAACGGAAACTGTAGAGAACAAGCTTTCTCCCATTAAGTTCAGGCCAAAGTCGTTTGGCGGCACCGACGACAGTGATTTTGTGATGTGTATGGTAGTGCAGTTTGTGTTATGTGGTTTGCGATGCTGAAACTATGACCTGTGATATTGAAAATCCTGATATGTGGTAATTAAAATTGTCTTTGCGACAACGAAACCATGGATTGTGTCATTCATATTTGGGATCAATGATGTATGGTATTGAGATTGTAATTTGTGATGGTTCGTATTGTGATCTCTGGTATTGAAATTGAAATTTACGATATTGAAATTGATGTTCTGTATTATTAAAATTTATGATTTGTGACATTCATATCGAAGAAATCTCCGGTTTCATCATTTGCGATATTTAGAGGGGGCGGCTAGGGGCAGCTGACTGATTTTGTAATTTGGGTCTGTCATTTCTTTTCACAACCGGCTAAAGAATGGTGGATTAAGTTCGTCACGAGGGACACCACGCAGTACCTGTACAGTACTTGAAGGTCCCAGTTAATACAGCTAGGCATTGTGAAGGACTGATGTTGATGCATGCATATGCACCCAGACGGCCGGTCAAGCATGTACATACTGTACCCTACTCTCTCTGTGGTACTACATAATTACTAGTATCTCTGTAAACTAATGTAAAACCACTGTAATGTAAAAGTTCGTATATTAGTTTATTCATAAATCCTTTATTCAGTATTTAGGCCAAAGAAAGATAACTGCCCCCGTCTGGACGGGCGACACAGGTGACGATCTCTTTGTCCTCTCAGCGGGCTTCTCATCTCCGATCTTCTCCCCTGCCACCGCCGGAGGATGCCGGTGGGAGAATTCTGCGTGGCTGACGGTGGTTGTGGGCCTTTGGAATCAATCTAGCCGGCGGCACCGTTGGGGTGCATCGATGGCTATCAGACATTGCATCGGGTGGCGATCACACATAGCATCGGGTCATGGAAGCTGCTGGAATGCGGCCTTGGTGTCATCGGCGTTGGCTGACGTGGCGAGGCTTCATGCATAGCAGCGGCGGCCATGCACATCCGTTTTTAAATATAAGTCTTTTTAAAGATTTCACTACAAACTACATACGGATGTATATAGACACATTTTAAAGTGTGGATTTATTCATTTTGTTTCGTATGTAGTTATTATGTAGTTATTAATGAAATCTTTAAAAAAACTTATATTTAGAAACGGAGGAAGTAGATGCTAGAAAGTGGTCGTCGGACTTGGCCGCTGCGGTGATCTGCGGAGCTTTTGAGTAGTCGGTGGCTCGATCTAGCCAAATCAATTATGCATAGAACCACGTCCATCATTGGCTTCTCAGACGAGGAGGTCTCGCAGCTGCCATAATGCTTCTTATTTGGAGCTTTGGTTGCTGGCATTAACCTGTTTTTTTTTTGAAAGTACGTCTAGACGTATCATAATTTTATAGAAGGCATAATTGTAAATTAAGAAGACTACCACTTGTTGTGAACAACGAGGGTAGCTCGAACACCACAAATAGGCAAGTTCACGGACATCCATCAACGACTACACAACACTACAAAGCACAAGCGCCATGTATAACAACACCACGTCTTGACCCACACTAGCACCTCCGAAGACCAACTGCTCCCACTGAACTTCGCTTGTCGATGCACCATCCACCCTAAATGCCGAAGGGAGGTGGCAGGTAAATGGCAGGACTTGCTCCGATCCGAGGAAGACACCGTCTTGGATGCACCGGTGGTGTTATTATGGCCATATCGAGCCACCGACTCATGTTGCCTATGCACTAACAGATATGCGGATCTTCTTTTCACACGTCAGCATAGGTCCGCTCATGCTATCATGGTTTTTTATTGCGTGCCGATGTTCATGTCAAGACTATGCATGTGAGACGATGACATACATTCTACGGACGGCGGCTTGACGCAGAGGATATGGTTGTGTAGCGATTGCGGAGGAGCTCAACGCATGTAGCTGCTAGGGTCATGAAGAAGTGGAGGCGGAAACACATGATTGACTTGGATTTGGTGGTGTTTCTCGAGTACCCGGTCTTGAGCTCCGGGGTAAAAACCCTAGGTCTGACCTGAGTTGGTTGTACCTAGCAATGGCGATGTCTTTGCGTCGTTACATTGGTGGAGGCATTGCTCGGATATGCCCAGACTTCTCTTCATGGTGAAAACCTAGAATCCGACCTTTGGTGGTTGGATCCAGTGATGGCAGCACTTGAGCGTCGTTCTCTTCCTGGAGGCGTTGCTATTGAAGAACATCGTTGTCGTTGTGGTGTCAAAAGATGGTTGCTGTGCATATGGTCGTTGTTGTAGTTTTGTTGATTGCTGTTTTGATCGTTTCAAATTGTTTTCTTGCTCAAATTGTTGGTTGCTGTGCATATGGTCGTTATCCTACTTTTGACACCAGGCTTTAAGCTCCGACGTCGAGAGCTTTTCAGTTTTGGAAACCAAAGTGGTGGTTGACAACGAGCAGATTCTAACGACATGGAAGCAGCTTGTCGATTTCTTCTACATTTGTCATATACATTGGGAACATTTTTTGTATATAGGTTAACATTTTTTTCAATACCTTACTATCATTTTTTATATAATTGCACATACTATCAAATCATGTGAACATATTTTTAACACTGGAAAAACATCTTTTAAAACATTGCTTTCAAAAATAAGTAATTTTTTGGAATATTTGTATTTCATTTTTTTGAAAAATATATACAGAAAAGTAATAAAAATAAACGAAAAAATAAATAACGTGAGGAAGACGAAAAGGAGTGGAGAAATGAAGAAACCTATTACTGGACGGCCCAATAGGGGCCATACTTCAGGCGATGTGTGCTTCTAGGACGAGCTAGATAGGCGGGCCCACGCGCACGGCAAGCCACAGTATCTTTTTTCTGTTTACCCCTAAAAAAAATCTTTTTCTGTTTTCGTTTTTTGCTTTATTTTTGTACTTCTGTTCATACTTTAAAATATTCTAAATATATATATATATATATATTACAAAAAAGACTCTACATAAAAACATTTGATAAATGTTGAAGAACAATTTTAAAAATGTTGAAAGAGTATTTGAAAAATGTTGAACAAGCATTCGAAAAAATGTTGAATGCGTACAGAATTTTTTTATCATCCATTAGAAAATAATGAATTTTTTTATCATAAATATAAAAATGTTAATCCAGCATTTTGCAATAACAAATATGGAAGAACAATTTGAAAAATGTTAATAAGCATTTGTGAAAATGTTATATTATGTATAGAAAAAAATGTAGAAAAGGGATTAGGATTGGGTAAAAAAGAAGGCAGAAAAGGGATTCGAAAACAAGACGTTGTGGTTAAAGGCCGAGCCCCCTGAACTACTAGACAATCAATTGGTATGTGTCATTTACTCCGTTTCCATTATATTTGACTATACATTGGTTGTTCAAATTCAAAAAAAAAATTCCTTGAAATGCTAATTTACTGAGTGAGGGCCAAAAACTTTGTAACCGCACGTAACTCAAAATTTCAGTGGAAACCAAACCCCTGGTCCAGGTTGATGTGGTGAAGACTAGTCCTAGGAAATGTTTGATTTGCTAAGGTGGACGAGGGTTCCTCCTGTCTAGATATCTTTCTCCCTTGCCACCGGTCCTCCCCCTCTTATCTACTTCAGTGAGCACTGCCCAGCCGACGAGCTCCGGTATCGATCTCCTGTCCTCCTCTCCAAGCACGAACCCACTCTCTGGGTGGCGAAGGCCGCATCGAAGCTGGAACCCAACCAACGAACATGACCCTGCAAGTGAAATGCACACAACCAGCACACTAGTGTTCTTATTAGCAAAAACACATGACAGTACAAATTGTGACAAAATATACCACACGCAACTATTGACAATGACAAAAAACATTGACCAGATTTTAAACCTCTCTTTTTGACAGGGCAAAGTGGACACGTGGTGACAGAGGTAACTTCGAGTGGCAAACGACCATTAACGGCTCGGTCGGGATGGGCTTGTTCGAAGGCGCGCGTTTGGCTCGACCCAGACGATTCAGATAGGCGTGATCTCACTCTCTCCCTTATCACTCTTATTGTCTCATGCTCCCGTAATTTCTCTCCTCTCTCCGATGGCGGCAGCAGGACCTGGTGGTAGGGGAGGGGGCACGACATCCACCACGATGGCAGTGGGGGAGGGGGCACAACATCCCACGACAACGAGGATGATTGTTGTGGAAGTAGCATGTTCCATTCATTGTCACCACTTCCGGAGCAGGCGGCGGTGGCACTAGCCCATACGGTGGTCGAGACCTCGATGGGCAACCATCGCTGGACCACTAGAATTAGAGGCGTTGAGTGCGTTATCTTTACCTATGTCTCTATCGGTTTTGCAATTAGGTTTAGACCTTATTTGGGAATTTAGGTTTATAATACTATTGATGCAATGCATTCAGTGTTGTACTGCAGTGTTCATTTAAGGTTTCATTTAATGTTATACTATAGTGTGGATTTGGGAGTGGTTGCGGTCCACTATTTTAGTTCATTGAGTAGTGTTGATGTCTCCTTGAAAGAGTGTACTTTCAACTTTGTTGGAAAGTCAAACTTTTTTACGTTTGACCGTATTTATACAATAATAGACCTACATTTATGCCATCAAATTAGCAGCATTAGATTCATGGTAAAAATATATTTTTGTCATATACCTATTTGGTTTCACAAGCATTGACATATTTTTGCACAAACTCGGTCAAATTTTGAGATAGTTTGGCCCTGCAACAAAGTTAGAAGTACACTCTTTCAAGGACGGACTACCGATTATGGATTCTAGATATATGCATTGAGGGTAATTAGAGTGTGCATATTTAGGGAATTATTCAACTATTAGTCTAAATTGAGTGTCTGAATTACGAATCAAGACACGAATTACGAGCGGGAGCGTGTGAGAACGAGAGGGATAGAGGAGGGATTGAGACCGTGCATGTCCAAATCATCTGGTTCAAACCTAACATGCACCCCGATAGAGTCTGTAACGACCGTGTCGTTAACGGCCATTTGTCGTGTGCCATCACCTCTCTCGCCACGTGTCCACTTTGTCACATACAAAGTGGATTAAAATCTAATGACTGTTTTTTGCCACTGTCTCGCAGCTCTGTGCGGTGCATTCTATCATGATTGTATTGTTGTAGTTTTTTTTGCTATTGGGACATTATTTATGGTGGTTTTATGCATTTCACTCCACCCTGCCCATCATCACCATTGGTCACCCTACGGTTGTCGGTGTGGACAGGGCACGGCCTAGAGAGATGGTGGTGCCTGAGCACCCTTGAGAGCGGCGTGGAAGAGACCTCGAGCACGAGGTCCTGCACAACTAGGGAGAGGAAGAAGTGTGACGGGTCGGGATGGGGTGTTGTGCCATAGTCTGTCGAAGCAGGCGGGGAAGGGTCCTGAAGTTTGGCAACACAATCATCATCTGCAGCGCCTCCTTCTCTTAGATCCAGATCAGAAGAATGCAGGAAGAGGGAGCACCGACAAACGGACGAGTCGGGAGCGGCGTGGTCAGCACCAAGAACTCCGCCCCGCATTCGCCTCTGTCTTAGGTGGTGTGCGTGCACACGAGGTGCTTGATAAAATATTAGAGATACTAGTGAGTGAGAGTGTGTGTGTGTGTGTGTGTGAGAGAGAGAGAGACTAGTCACCGGTCACATGTTTATTCTTTGCCAAGTTAGCCTAATAGGTGGGCCCACTAGTCAAAAGCGTTGTTAGAACAAGGTAACACAAGAATCAATGTGATTTGTCACTCACATGCGGTAGAGACTAGAGTTGGTGGTTTTTGTTAGAAGGGAGAGAGAGGGATTGTTGCGGAATATGATGGATGTATTATTGAGTCTCGATGGCGAGTATATATTGAGTACATGACTTGGAGGGAAAGAAGCCACTCCTGGAGATAAGGTAGGAGATGGATTACAAATCCTATACTACCAAAAACAAGTAACCCAAATATATCTCTAACATCCCCCCGCAGTCGTAGTGGTAGCGTCGTAGACAACAGGAGCGTCACGGACAGCCAGACTGAAGAGAATAGCAGCCGACGGGCTGACATCCCCCCGCAGTTGTAGCAGGAGCGTCGTGCACGGTGTCGCGTCGCGGACGCGTTGACTGTAGAGGAAGCCGACGAATTGCTCATGCGGATGATAGCCCTTTGTACCGATGTCGAGGTAGCCGAGAGCGTAGGATGGTGTAACCGTGGTCGAGGTAGCCGTGCGAAGAATGACGTGGTCGATGTCGAGTTGAGGTAGTCAGTGTCGAGGGAGTCTCCATGGAACCGCGGGCGCAAGGAGGCGCCGAGTCAGTCATGGGCGCAGTGGTGTCGAAGTAGTGGTGCGCCAGGAAGAAGACGTTGTTGACGACATGTCGTGCCGAGTTTGCCAAGCCTGGGGACACATCGTAGATGAAGGCACGCGCCGGTGTTGCCAGCACCGGGCATGCGTAGATGGACGAAGATGAAGTTGAGAAAGCACCGCACCAGGCTTGCCAGGCCCGGGGACACGTCGTGGACGAAGGCATGCATCGGTGTTGCCAGCACTGAGCATGCGTAAAAGAGGGACCTGCACGAGCTGTACGCCATGTCGGAGAAGTCGGAGAGGCCAGCGGAGAAGGACTTGATGACGGTTGCGGTGCCAATCAGCGCGGGGCCGATGCCGCCCGCGGTTGTCAGAGTAGATGAAGTGGTAGGGGTAGATGACGGCGACGCTGGCGACGGGTTGGTGCTGGACAAAGACGAAGGAGGTGGATGGGCGGCAGCGGCGGCGGTCGAAGAAGAGCGGCGGCAGCCTGACGGCAGCGGCGGCGGCTAGGTTAGGAGCGCGGTAGCGGTGCTCGAAGAAGGTGAAGAACCTGACAACGTGACGACGACGGGCGCGGACGGTGGCTTTCCCGCGCCGAGGAAGACGGCGCGGCACATACCATGGGATGTTGACGCGCAGTGACGGCGGAAAGGACCGCGGGCTGTGGCACTACGGCCCGGAGAGCGATGCGGCGGCGGCAGGCAGGTCGGGGCGACGGCTTGAAGACCTCAAGGCGGCGGCGGGAACCGCGGGCCGCGGTGCTACGGCCCGAAGTGGCAGTGCAGCAGCGGAGCACGTGTTAGTGCAAACCGTGGGGAAAGCCTCGGGGCAGCGACGGAAACCGCGTATCGCGGCACTACGGCTCGAAGGGGTGACGCAGTGACGCAGTGACCCGACGGGGCGACGCAGCGGCAGCCCGATGGTCAGTCGATGGAGGGGCGCGCAGGATTAGAGGACGATCTTCACAAGACCTGTAGAGACCCACACGACCGACGGGCCAGATCGGTCGCACGGTGCGGGTGAGGCGGATTGCGAATGGACAGGTGATCAATTCGATCGCACGCAGATGATGGACGAAGTGCCGGATCGCCTAATGATGGTGACAAGCAGCTGTCGGTGGCGCAGATACGTGAAGCTAGCTTCGACTTTATATTACTCCTATACCTGTGGAAGCTTTGATTCACGGGAGGTGCAGAACAAGTTGATGTCAGTGGTTGATGTGCGTGGTGACTAGCAGACCAACGCATCATCGCGCGAGCGGCCGTCCACCCAACGTGAAGCCTGGGACGTCAAGCAGCAAACGATCCGGGTGGATGAAGGGGAGGTCGATGCAGGAATCCCGATTAGATCAGGGAGGTGACAACCGGCAGAGATCAACAACAGACAGATGTGCGTACATAGGCGTCCCTTGGGACACCGTGTGCCGCATCTCGCCGCATAGTTGAAGAGGAGGCGCGTGAAGGTCGACAGACGGTGATGGGCGACGCAAACCGATCTTAGATCGGAAAATAAAAAAGAAAACATCAATCAAAGCGATCAGCGGGAGAGAGAAAAAAACCCGGGTCAAGAGATCATAGAAAAAGACTTTTGGGCAGCCGGTCAACACGACCGGCGGAAAAACCCTAGGTACGGGTGCCGCGGCCTCCGGTGGCGATCATAGAGATCGGCCGTCCCGGGGCGGTGCGATGTGGAAGTTGTGGCGACGGCTAGGGTTTTGGACCGGTTGGACTGATATCATGTTAGAAGAGAGAGAGATGGATTGTTGCGAAATAAGATGGATGTATTATTGAGCCTTAAGGGCGAGTATATATTGAGTGCAAGACTTGAAGGGCACAAAGCCTCTTCTAGAGATAAGGTAGGAGACAGATTACAAATCCTATACTACCAAATACAAGTAATCCAAATATATCTCTAACATCCTCGCAGTTATAGCAGTAGCGTCGTAGACAACAGAAGTGTTGCGAACGGTCAGACTGGAGAGAATAGCAGCCGACGGGCTAACAGTTAAGATAGGAGACAGATTACAAATCATATACTACCAAATACAAGTAACCCAAATATATCTCTAACAGTTTTTGTGATTTTTGGTAAAGGCGGCGGCCACATGTTACCCTATCCAATATGCGGTGGTTCTGAGTAAATATGATTGGAGCCACTAAATATCATGGTTTAAAGCAAGATACCTTGACGAAATGAGAGAAGAAGAAAGAATGGTCTTTTTAAAATCTTATTACGGCTGTAGAAAACACACACAAACAAGACTACTCGCACGCTGAAGGCCTTTCCGCAAGACACGTTCTCAGCCATTGGATTTTGAATGGCAGCTATCCGGATCGTCCACTACGAGCTGGTGAATTAGGATTTTTGTAGGTACTGCCAACCTGTCATCTCTCACGTGAAGCAGACGGATCCTATCCGACGAGAAACGCTCGTAGATACTGCGAAGAAAAATAATACGCTCCGCCAAGACCGACCGGTCGTCCCGTTCCCCGTTTGGGCCGTTGGTATATCATCCCTGCCACTAGCACGCCCTTCTTCCCCGACCACGCTCACAAGTCGCAACCACGACGAACCTCCACCACGTACTGTTCCATATCCACCTCCACCTCTAGCTCCTCCCCGACCACGCTCTCGCCAATCCAAGCTACCTAGCTAAGGGTAGCGAGGAGGATGCCGAGGCCATGGAGAGAGGTGCTGGCGTCGGCTACCAAGTGCTGGAGCGCGGAGGAGGACGACGAGGCCGCAGACGCTAGGAACTACCGCCCGCCCAACTCCGAGTTCTCGCGCCGCCTCGCCTCCTTCCGGCGCCTATCGGCCTTGGCCAACGGCCCCGCCACGCCCACGGACGGCAAGGATGACGAGGACAACCCCGACGGCGTGGGGGAGATGGGCGTGGGCACCATGCAGCAGCTGCACTCTTTCAGCCTCAGCGAGCTCCGTGGCGTCACGCATGACTTCTCCAGCGGATACCTCCTCGGCGAAGGAGGGTTCGGCGCCGTCCACAAAGGCTTCGTCGACGCCGGCATGCGGCCCGGCCTCGAGCCCCAGCCCGTTGCCGTCAAGCAGCTCAACATCGCCGGCCACCAAGGCCACAGGGAGTGGCTGGTAAGTCCCAGTACATACTTACCCGCTGTTCTTTGAGAGTGGATTTTCTTGGTGTACTAAAATCTAAAGTTTTACGACATCAAGCTATATCAAATGTTTGAGGTTGTTGCAAGATTTTGTCCAAAAATAACATCACAGGAGCACCCACCAAACAAAACAACAACGCTGCTCAAACCGTGCACAAAACTTTGAGCAGCGATTTGTTTTTTTGTGACGGCTGAAGGGATGTTATTTTTGGATCAAATTTTGTAAGAACCTCAAACATTTGATAGAGTTTGCTGTCACAACATTTCAGATTTTT